>NC_133496.1:15278346-15329182 GCF_025370935.1 Choristoneura fumiferana | reverse complement strand
TGAAAGGGACTCTGAAACAGAGGTAGTAACCCTTAGAGACTTTTATTCAAGACTTTGAAATCTATGGCAATATCAAAATCTCAGGATATTTAACCACAGTTTCCATTCTTTAGGTCCGGGCTCCTTTGATTTTGTTACTGCTTCAAGGAGTAGCAACCCTGTGTTTGTTATTACTCTGCTCGAAAGGACTTAAGTCAAACCACTCGACTCCCCCAGCCACTTAGTAGATATATAATTTATAACTTGTGTGTTTTGGTCCAAATTTTATTTACCGCGGAATCTAAAAACTATAACGCGGGAATCTTACCATATAAATATTTTCGCTTACAAAACAAAGCGAAAGCGAAGCGATTCAATGGTGCGTGCGAAGTTCCCAATCCGCACTGGGCCCGCGTGGGAACTATGGCCCAAGCCCTCTTGTTCTGAGAGGAGGCCTGTGCCCAGCAGTGGGACGTATATAGGCTGGGATGGTGGTGGATACAAAACAAAACCCAACAAATAATCGAAATATTGTCTTTCTTAGTACGAGTATAGCGATAAATTGGTTTCGCCTCAGAATTATTTACTGCTATCAACTGAAGTTCGGAAATAAATTCTCCAATGATACCGATCTTTCCATTACGACTGATTCAGATCGGGGGCTGATTTCTACTTGATATTTTTAGACAGGTAATGGGTTTGTATTTATAAGCTTTGCCTTAGCAACAGTTTAAAAAAAACTGTGTTTTTCTTGACTTATAATAATAATAATAATAGCCTTTATTTAACAATCTTACTTACAATACAGTTATAGTAATCTTATTTAATTATTAGACACCGGTAGGTCCGTGAAGATTGTCTTGCTGTCCAGCATAGGCCTCCCTAGAGTTCGCCATCGAATGCGGTTCTGCGCTTGTCTATTCCAAGTATATCCTGCTATTTTTTTAATATCGTCTTCCCATCTACGACGTTGTCTCCCTTTCCTTCTTTTGTAATGTCTCGGGCACCACTCTGTTATGTCCTTCGACCATTTATCCTTTAATTACTCCAAATCATATGTCCTGCCCACCTCCATTTTAGTTTTTTAAATAATTTGTTTTAGTTATAGGTTTTATATTTATTTTATGTAAGTTTTTTAAGTAAGAAAGAAAGAAAATACATTTATTCACAACACAAGACACAACAACAGTATTAAGTACAAATAGACAACACGTGGGAAAGTAGGTATGTGTCATTGCGGTTGTGAATCGGACACTGGCTCAGCATAATGCTGAAGCGTTAATAATAAACACCCGAGCGCTGATAAGTCCAAGATAAATATTTTTCATTTAATGCTTATTATCTATTTTATTAATAATAACCTACCTAATAATATTTAATTATTCTTGATTGTCAATAAATTGTTCCTACACTATGTATTTCAGATTAACGTAAGCTACATTTTACCCCGGGAAAATTGAAAATCCGGCGGTAAAGTTACGGGCGGCGACTGGTTAAAAATATACAGCTTTACCTTTCCTTATTTGACAAGTACCTAATAGGCCGGCCTTCCCAACCTACTTCTTAAAGAACTCCGTAACCCGACTTGATTTACTTAAGCCTGAGGGATGGTCCGACACATGTTCCTCCCATCCCGTTGGACATCTTTTGGGAAAATCAATCCCAACAAATACGTGCTGGAAAAACGTGCCTAATCTTGATTGAGATGCCTTTAAAATGTAGTGAAATTTTATAAACAGCCAAGACTAGTTTAAATTCCAATTTGCACAAGCAAGCATGTGCGTTAGGACGGCAAACCCGTATACCGCAGGGCAGGTTTGCAGGTGGTAGGACCTTGTGCAAGGTCCGCCCGGATTGTTACCACCATCTTGCTCGCTAATCCTGCCGTGAAGCAGCAGTGCTTGCACTGTTGTGTTTCGGCATGCGAGTAAAACAGCCGGTGAAATTACTGGCTCTTGAGGTATCCCATCTTAGGCCTCTAGGTTGGCAACGCATCTGCAATACCCCTGGTGTTGCAGATGTTTATGGGCGGTGGTGATCTCTTAGCATCAGGAGACCCAATTGCTCGTTTGCCATCCAGTCGAATAATAAAAAACCGCACAAATGGTTTTTGAACGCCATATTACAGTTTTTGTGCAAATTTTTGCACCAGCCGTTTACGCATGCAGGTCGCTGCATGTAGCCGGGCCTTAATATTACTTATAGATAACTAAACGTTACCCGCGACTCCGTTCGAGAAGAATTTGTTTATCGCTATCTTGCGGGAACTAAGATATTTTCCGGGATAAAAACTATTATGTCTCTCTCCGGGACTAAACTATCTGTATATCGATTTTCATCTAAATCGGTTCAATGGTTTAGACGTGATAAACAAACAAACAAACTTATAAACTTTCGCATTTATAATATTAGTGGATGTGTAAAATCACCACCAAAAATGAAACCTAAAATATCTAAAAGTATGGCCATCGGACCGCTACAAATAATATACTAATACACACTATTAACTACATAAGACCATGTTTATTTTGTGAATTTAAATACATTAAAATCAGTACGTTAACATTTACGGGTGCGTATCGTGGTTGCCAGAATAACAATAACAACGCTATTATAGAACACAAATTAACTCTAAAAGCCACTTACGAGTAATGGCTGTATATTTTCCAAGCAAAGAAACTACTTAGCACTGAAACTTCAAGCCTTTCAGAGATGAATCGGCAAGAAACTTTAATGTTGAGCTATGGTCACATTGAAGGCCTCTAAGTGGTGGCACTTATTTTTCAACCACCTTCAAAAATAGGAGGAGGTTCTATGTTCCACTGTTAGTATGTTTTTAGGGTTTCGAACCCTTATAGTTTGACTGTCTGTCCGTCCGCGGCTTTGCTCGGGGACTATCAATGCTAGAAGGTTGCAATTATGCACGAATATATATGTAAACTATGCCGACAAAAAGGTACAATAAAAAAAATCTAAAATATTTTTTCCTTCCATAGACTAAAGTGGGGGTGATTTTTTTCCCCATCCAACCTTAGTGTGGGGTACCGTTGGATTGGTATTTTAAAACCATTAGGGGGTTGCTAAAACGATTTTTCGATTCAGTGGTATGTTTGCAAAATATTCAACTTTAAAGTGCAAATTTTCATTCAAATCGAGCGTCCCCTCCCCCCCCTCCTCTAAAATCTAAACCGGTTGGTGAAAAAATTAGAAAAAATTCAGGATGGTACTAAGTCTAACTTACAAGGAAATTTATAACGGTTAAGTTTTCTTGACAACTATTAGTAGTTTGAGAGTAAATAGCAGCCTAAGGTATAATATCTACCTAAACTTGGAATATTTCGTAAAAAATACGAAATCCTTAAAAAAATATTACTTAATTTTTTCGTAATGGCTATAGAACCCTATTTCGGGCGAATCCCACACGCTCTTGGCCGGGTTTTGATACAAAACAATACAACGACTCTTTATTGAGCACCACAATAGTAAACGATATACAGAACAGTACACCGAGAGAAAATTACATGGTAACCAATAGGCGACCTTATCACTTCATAGCGATCTCTTCCGGGGAATCTTTTTTAACAGAAAGAAATTAGGACGCGATATCCGTATGTGTTTTTGGATCTTGATGTACGATAGTATCACCGATTTCTCCGTCAATTGTGTGTTTTTAAAAGTCGCTGAATCCGATTCTATTTGAAAGTATGATCTTTGTTTTAATACGGTATTTGACAACTCCTGATTTTGCCATATCTTAATATTATTATGAAAATAGAGATATACAGATAGTGTTAAGCGAAGATAAAAAAATCAGTTGAAAATTGGATTAATAGTGATTTTTTGAAAAATCAATATACCTGTCTCTTTCTCAAACGCTTTTATCTATGCAGTAAGTATGGCGGTACTGGCGTGGACGTCACATGCCAGTATGTCTTTCTCTTTAATTTGAAACCTTTATAACTTTGTTATTTGTAAAGGTAGCTTAAAAATTGTTTTTCTATTCGATAACCGGCATTGTGGTGTTTTAATTTATAAAACATATACAAAATAGTCAAATACCGTATTATTAGCTATGTTAAACGCCCCCACCCCCCCGGGTACAGCCTACCAAGTTTATTTACCCAATTCGTTTTTCTTTCTTTCCTGTTTCTTCTGAGGCCATGCCAGCCAGTATAGCTTTAGCCTAAGCCTTTAAATCTAGGTCAAGCGGAGGGCAGACCAATCCGTCAAGACGTCAATCTCATCACGGAACTGATTCAGCGCGGGTTCGAGCTTCACGGTTCATTTGGAGATTATTTGCGGATCCAGCTTTTGTTTTGTAATAACAATTACTATTTTTATGTACTTAATTGGGGAAATAATTTTTGTTTTATTTAAGTATTTAGTTATCATTATTTTATATTATATTAATGGTATGATTTGTAATTTTATACAATTTGACATTGTTTGGTTTAATTTTGTAATATTTAATTGGTATAATAATTTATAATGATAATGTAGGTAATTTGTGTGATTTCATTTGATTGAAAATAGGTATGCTCATTTTCTCTGTTATATTTTTGGATACTAGCTTTAATCTGGCATGGCTCGTATGCTGTCTATTTTAAACGACCAGATAGCCCAAATAGGATAGAAGTCCCAGCTTCAATCCCCAGTCAGGGTACAGTTCGTATAAATGCTGTCATATTTTAATACGAATAGAAGCCCAAGATTTAGCCAAATAAGAAGTCCCAACTGTCATTAGATGGTAATAAGACAATTTTTATCCTGCTATTTGACAGTTTTCTATAGATGCAAATACATTTTCTAACACTAAAAACAACTGAACTAGAAACTATCTTGCGATAGAAAATCGCCTACACTGTAGTATATTTTTTCCAACAGTATCTGCATTAACTTTTTTTTAAATACATTCAGGGGTAGCTCCCGTTTGCTTTTCCGTAGCTTGTTAAAAATATTCATACACATGGCAAAGCAATGTCTTCTATATAAAGCTGTCCTAGGAGTACAAACATGGACCAATCTTTCAGGATTCCGTTTAATTTGAAACGTTTCCTGAAGTATTAAACAAATACATATGTATTTTTACAAAAATACAAATTTCAAAGATATATAGGCAAGGAAGAGGCAGGATGCGAAGTTTTTTAAAGAGGCTTACATGACTTATATGGGGCAGCACCACATTCGGCACGTATACATTTTTTCTGTGCTATAAATACTTTATTAAAATTTGTACAGTTTCCCCATAGAATTAGACCATATCTCAATTCTGCACAATCTGAATTCCACACAATAGTATTTCACCACATTCGCCATTGTGCACATTCGTTATTTGTGTATAGTAGCGATTCTTCCTGTGTTCTTCAGTGTTCTGTAAATGCCAATAATCAAAATGCCATACTTGGGAAACGTTAGTCCGCAACATTCAAAAAGTCTTTCAACCGCCTGTTTCTTAACATATTCTAATTCGTTGAACACATTCCCTGCCTAGCCATAATACACACACCTCCCCGCTTTTCATCTCGGCGAGAGAAGGCTGAAGCGAGTGAATAGTTTTGGAGTTTAAAAGTACATTCATTTCCTCTTTGGATAAACGTTTCGGTCAGACACAATATGTGAGGACTATTATCCCTTTCAGCCAGGTCATTTAGTGTTACTTCCAAATATCCTGCTTTGCCAGAGCGCTTGCGATGTATTCGTGCATGACACGAATTACAGAAACTTTATTCTGCTCTGAAACGAAAAAGATGTTTCTCTTTCTTTGTGGAAATTGGAAAGAAGTAGGTACATAATTTTTTTCTGTACTTTTTTGTAATGATTTATTGTTATGTTTTCTATTTCTGTTTTAATCTTCCAGTCAATAAAATTCCCCAAGTGATTTGTTATATTCGCTGTACCACGTTTACTCAGTCTTCCAGGTTGATCTAAAAACATATCAAGTGACATTCAGTCTAAGTTAGAATCAAAGGCATTATGTTTTTCGTGCAGTGTGGATCATTCAGTAATATCGAGTTAAAATGTTCTATCTTACTGTTTATATATTGGTTTTCCAAGTTCGTAGGTTGAACAAACTACGATTATATTCGTGTGCGTGTTTATATCTATGTTTGAATATATGTAGGTACAGTCACCAGCATTAATGTCTGCCTCAGCGGAGCGTGCAAAATTATCTGACACGTCCTTCCGGCCCCAGAAATAGAGTCGTATCAGATGTTTATGCACGCTTGTTGTGTCAGATATTGGTGCTAATGACTGTAAGTACCTAAATATGTATCAATAAATTTGTTTATCTGTTACCTAGTATCCATAACACAAGCTTTGCTTAGTCAATTGGTATAAAGCCCCGTGGTGTTTGATATGGCGATATTGGCCAAGATCCAGATATCGACATTCTAAATTTCATCCAATTAATTTGTTTTAGCGTATAAGGTACTACTAGTATATAATTATTAGAACTGTAAGAAATTCAAGCCGGCACGTACGGTCAAGGAGTTTAATTCATTGGCCACCATGGAACCATTTCACAGCAAAACGTCATAGTGAAATCGCATTAATTAACAAAGAAAGTCGTAATGACTTTTCCTTCGAAAAGGTTCCATTAAATTCCTTGACTGTACGTACAATCGAACCATTTGATTCCTGACCCACCGTAGAACGTTTTCACTGTAAGTGTCAAGCAGTGCGATGTCCCTACGACTTTTTCTACAAAAAAGGTTTTACAGTGGGTAACGATTCAGTTGGTACGAGTGTTACGTAGAACAAGTTGAATCATGACCCAGGGTGGAACCTTTTAATAATCAATTTCACTATGATTTCATTGACAAAAGTATGAGATGTCAACATGACATTAGTAGCCTGGATCATTATTCAATTTGTTCGTCTGTACTTGGCTGCTTTTTAAATACCTATCCTTTTCGTCAAACAGATAATTTCAACTTCTAGGTAGGTACTTTACTTACTGCGAAATAATCAAGGATCACCAAAAATTTTCAATCAAGCCTTGGTGGCCTATGGACTCTAACCCGGGTTCACATCTCAAAATGTTTCGAAATTTATATGCCAAATTAAATTCGAAATTTACTACGAGTTCTACGTTGGAGGAAACCTGCACTAATCTGCGAAGCAATTCAATGGTGTGTGTGAAGTTCCCAATCCGCACTGGGCCCGCGTGGGAACTACGGCCCAAGCCCTGTCAATCTGAGAGGAGGCGGCCCAGCTGTGGGACGTATTAGGCTGGGATGATGATGACACAAAGTATTACGTATCTTATTGATTGCTAATGGTATATAAAAGGTTAATGGGTAGGCCAGCAGTGGATGCCTTGATGATGATGATGATGATGATGAAGGGTATGGAACCCTAACAATTATATCATCCAAAACAATGTGGAAGTACCCGTATAAAACAGTGTTTCAAATTAAAGCAGCAAATCCTCGTTTATTGGACGAAGCTCCGAAACACTGTTTGAGGTACACTACAAACTGTTTCCAACTAATTTGAACTGTTTCGGTCACGGAAAAGAACACTCAGGATGATGTTTTATTATAATACCACACAATGACTCTTCATTGTACACTACTAGTAAGCGATACCAAAAAACAACTACACGGAAGAGAAGTAGGTTTGTAAGTTTTTTTTATAAAAATTATAACACTTGCTTTTTTTGCTGATTGCACTTTTTGTTGCTGTCTCGGCGGCGCCCAATATCATTTCTTTGTTTTCGGCGTCGAGGTCCTTGGGCTAAGGGTGTGCTGGAGCTACACAGGGAGCTCAGCAATAGGTTAAGGGAGGCAACAGGCAACCCTCGCGCCAGCAGCTTTCTCGCGCAAAGAATCTCAATCGCAGTTCAACGCGGGAATGCTGCCTGCGTGATGGGCACCATGCCAAGAGGCCCACCTCTCTTTTTTAGTTAAAGTTTTAGTTTTAGTTATTTTAATTTAATAGTTGGTTGAACTTGGTGTACTTACTACCATCCTGAAATTTTTCAAATTTGTCCGCCCAACAGTTTAGATTTTAGAGGGGGGGAGGACACTCGATTAAAATTTACACTTTAAAGTAGAATATTTCGCAAACAGATCACTGAATCGAAATTATCCTGGCAACCCTCCAATGGTTTTAAAAGACCTATCCAACCGTACCCCACAATATAAGGTTAGTTAAAAAAAAAAAAACCCCCCTCACTTTACGTCTATGGGAGGTCCCAAAAATATTTTTTATTTTATTTTACTACTTTGTCGGCGTGGCTGATAAAGTATATTCATGGCAAATTACAGCTTTCTAGTACTGACGGTCTCTGAGCTTAGCCTATGACGGACAGAAAGACAAACAGACACACAGACGGACAGACATGGCGAAACTATAAGGGTTACTAGTTGACTACGGAACCCTAAAAAAACTTCTTTGTGTCTTGGTATACATACATATCGGCTGTGCTTAATGATGTCCTGCACAAGTACTTACTTAAAATTGAGGAAAACTGGACATTTCGAATTAAATTATTTTAACGAAAACGCTATGTCCAAAAATGAAGGCTGTTTTTTTATTTAAATGAGATCAAACGACTGTTATACCCAAAAAAAAACCGTTTTATAAAACGTCGAAGTTCCGAGATAAAAACCGACAAACTAGTGGCTCGATATAGTGGTACTTATGTCTTTGCAAAGCTTTAAACTCAATAGTTCTCTGACAGCCATTTTGAAAAAATACAAAAACTAAGTCGCCAAATGAATAGGCTCAAAAACCAGCCCACTACGAGATTCAGCCAAGGAATGCGATGAGAACGGACACATACGACATCATCAACCCCCGACGCAAAAAAGGGGTGTTATTAGTTTGACCGCTGCTGTGCTCTTAAACGGGTGGGCCGATTTGAATGCAGTTTTTTTATTTGAAAGCAGGTTTTCTAGCGATGGTTCCACACATGTTTCATCAAAATCGGTTTAGCCGTTTTTTAGATATTGTACTTTGAAGTGACAAGTCGGGGGTTTTCCAACTTTTTGTAGGTTAGATTATTTTCCTTGGATCCAATTAATATCGCGACCCACATCTGCCTGCATAGGTAACGAAATGGTAAGGTAAGAACAAGTTCGTTTTTTCTTGTTGTTTACTGTGTGGCAAAATTGTCCACATGGAAAATGCTTTATTATCCAAAACTTATAAGACTGCGATCGTAAGTTCCACAACTTCTCTGAGCATATTTATAATATAGTAAACTATCTTTTCTCAAACATATGACATGAAATGTTGACGTTGTGTTACAAGTAATAGGCCGGGAAGTATCGCGCTGCAGGCTTTGCGCCCCCTCAGACATAAAATACTACCGAATCAGGAACCTTCTTTTTAGTCTGTAAATAAAAATTCATAAACATAAAAAAAAACACTAAATTACCTTGACTTTTACATAAATAATCAATTAAGTACAATTAAGTACATGTTATATTTTTTGTGTTTATGTACAATAAAGAGTTATAACAATACAATACAATAACCTAACTAACTTAGTAAAGTTGAAAATCCCCGACATTGTCATTTCAAGTTCATTATCTCAAAAAGAGCCGAACCAATTTTAATGAAACGTAGCTAAAAACCATCGCAAGTAAACTTGCTTTCACGTAAAAAACTGCATCGAAATTGATCCAGCCATTTGAGAGCTACTACGATGCCACAGATAGAAAGACAGACATTAGCGTTCAACTTATAACCCTTTTTTGCGTTGGGAGTTAAAAATAGAGCTACTGCCCTTCCAGCAGCTTCCAGCCTAAATAAACATAAACTTACCTTAGCCACACGAAACATTCAGTAACCACCAAAACTTTCACAAACTAACTTTCAAATTTAAACTTTAAACTTCGTATAACCGCGACCTCAAAACTGGGTGGTGCGTCCAGACTCCGTCGAGGCTTTTCCAACACTGAGGAACCTTTGATTCCACGAACCGTCACCAGTATACGCTGGCCTGCAGATTCCCGCCAAGCCTTGCAATACCGCCGCTTCAGAGGGTCCAACTGAAATTGGATGGTGGACTGCAGTTCAGTAAGCGATGTTTAACCCTTGTTTTTTTTATTTGTGAATATTTTATTTAATTGAGAATTCTGAAAATACTTTTTAGTTTTGTTCTTCGTCCAAGGCTGATCCCATGTAGACGTTTTTAACGTAATTACGTGCAAATCATCCGCTAGGCCGACTGAAGTCTAGATCCCCTCGGGATATTTCAGGACCCTAATATCCGGATAAGAACATTATCACTAGCTAAGACTTTCTACAGCTTGGGTACTTCTAAGTCAGGGAGTTGGTTTCACGCATCGTATTTTTACTACAAATTCGAAAGTTTTGTACGGAATATTCCAAGTTTAGGTATATTTTATACCTTAGGCTGCTATTTACTCTTAAACTACTAATAATTCTCAAGAAAAGTTAACCGTTATAGTTTTCCATCCTGAATTTTTTCAAATTTTTCCACCCACCGGTTTAGATTTTAGAGGGGGGGTGCTCGATTTTAATGAAAATTTGCACTCATTCTAGCACAAATCATTTTAGCAACCCCCTAATGGTTTTAAAAGTTCTATCCAATGATACCCCACACTATAAGGTTAGATGAGAAAAAAAAAGTCACCCCCAATTTACCTACGTCTATGGGAGGTACTCCATATTTTTTTTTTATTATAGGTACCATTTTGTCAGCATAGTTTACATTATAATATTCGCGCAAAAAACAAACGCTTTCTGGCATTGATAGTCCCTGAGCAAAGCCACGGACGGACAGACAGACAGTAAGACATCGAAACTATAAGGGTTCCGTTTTTATCGCTAGAAAACCTGCTTTCAAATTAAAAAAAGCTGCATTCAAATCGGTCCACCCGTTTGAGAGCTACGTGTCACAGACAGACACACATAGCGGTCAAACTTATAACACCCCTCTTTGTACTATTACTTATTCTGTGGTCGGGGGTTAAAAACAGACATAGAAAATGTCTGCCTACATAGATACAGACGTTCGAAAAACATAAATGTAGGTACTTCGGATAATTGGGTAAAAAGTTCACTCCACTGCAGTACAGTACATTACTCTGTATACCTACGAAGCTGCGTCATCCCTGTTTGATCTAAAGCACTAGAATGAAACGAGAGGTCGACCCCAAAAAACGCCTTCGACTTTCATTAGGTACGATGATTTAATATAATTGGATGTTTTAAAAGAAAACGCCCAAGTGTTTATTTTCAGCCTACTTATTCCAAAATTACAGTCAAAGAAAATTCCGTATTTTGGTCTTGCAAAGCCTAAAAAAGACTTAAAGGAAATCTCGATGAAAGCAGACTTAATTAATTCATTACAATACAATACAATACAATTACTCTTTATTGTACACCAGAAATAGTAAGCGATACAGAGAACAGGTACACAGAGAAAATTACAAGCAATAGGCGGCCTTATCGCTTAAGAGCGATCTCTTCCAGGCAACCTTTTTACAGAAAGAAGGAAGGACTAGTCATTATTTCATTTTAAGAATCAAAATATGTCCTAGGTACAGAAAAATAACTGGTCAAGCTCGAATCGAACTTACGCATTGAGGGAACCGTACATCTCTTGTGTCCAGCAGAGTTTGGTGTCACATGAGCCGTGTCTAGCCCAAACATCCGAAGCCAGCAGAATAGCAGCAACACCGTCTAAACACCATTCTTGTGTGCTCTCTGTCCTCGGAAAGCACCAAACCAATGTTCGGAGAAAAGAAGAAGAAACACGTGGAAAAGCTTTTGAAATGGGCAAACGGCAAGTGCAGCAGCGTTCTCCCTTCAAAATTTGTGACGGCGAGATATGTTGGTAGGGCGTGCGTTAGCGTAACAATTACCAATTATAAACGCTTAGAAAAATCCGAATATTCTTTGACATTATAAAAACCCTTGAAGCCATACCGTCAAATTCAATTTGTAGCATTCGAAGATGGCGGATATAGACAATATCTAATTTTGCTATTTCTGTTTCTTTGGCTAGTTGAAGTATAATTTTGATAGTGTATTATGTGGCGATTAACCTTAACAGTGAACAGTGATCACAAAATTCTATATTGCTCTCGTGTCTAACATTTTTTAATGCGCAAGTTGTCTCCACGTGGTTTCTGGAATTTTACTATCAAGTTGCAAAAACTACAATCACCGTACAACGTCCCTCTCAAAGAGAGTTTACCTTGACACTGGCGAAATTGTCCTATTAATTAGGACAGAAAAGCCATATTTTAAAAGAGAAGAAGAAGAAGCCATACCGTCAATTTATTCTTGAAATCCATACCACGCAGCGACCTCAGTTCTTTTGGAAGAAATTGAATAATACTCGTACAACGGACATGTTAAAGGCATTCCTTTTGCCTGAACGACATGGCAGATGATGTAGAAGATAAATAAATAAATATCATAGGACACTTGACACCAATTGACCTAGTCCCAAACTAAGCAAAACTTGTACAATGGATACTAGGCAACGCATAAACAACTTATACTAGTATAGATAAATACATAATATGCCCGGCCGGGAATCGAACCCGGGACCTCAAGCTTCATAGTCAAGTTCTCTAAACACTTTGCCATCCGGTCGTCAATTGTTTAAAACAAATGTTGTTCAAGCTGTCACTTAACGATACCACGAAGTCAGAAAATTTCGCACACATGTCGCACACAAGGACTGTTCAAAAAGTTGTATTTATTAAAACTTTTTGCGGTAACTCGGACCATGAAAGGGTAATCACACACTAGTAGGTAAGGTAAGTGCCCCATTACGTCAAACGCGAGGGTAAATGTTAAGCGCTTTGGAGACGAAAGGTACGTCGAAAGGACCACTTGTTGACATGAGTTTATTTATACATACAGGCTTTTACACGAGGCATAGGTCTCATAATATGAAGTTCCAGGACACCAAATAATAAATATACTTAAATATCAACCAAATTTAATTATTAATTAATGTTTTTAGAGTTCCGTACCTCGAAAGGAAAAAACGGAACCCTTATAGGATAGGATCACTTTGTTGTCCGTCCGTCTCTGTCAAGACACTTTTTCTCAGGAACGTGTCATGCTGAAATTTATATCAAATACTCAGGTCTACTGTCCCTTGGAGCTGTAAAAAAATCAAAGATACAGCCGTTTATGCCGCAAATTTTCGAAACTCGCAAAGGAATCAAAACCTACAGGGTACTTCCCGTGAACTCAGAATCTTGAAATCTGGCACGAAGCAACGTCTTATAAAAGGAAAAATTTCGAAAACCGTAAATGTTTAGTTATAAAATATTTTTAATAATTTTAAAGTTACTACGTACAGGTTTGTACGGAACCCTCGGTGCGCGAGTCCGACTCGCACTTGGCCGGTTTTTTTTACAAAACTGGCTTACAGTATTTTAGGAAAGTGCATAGATTGTCAGAAGAAACGTCATATTAGTTATTAATATTTGCTATTAGATTGAAAAAATTTAAACACATGGCACCCTTAACTTCGCCTACATCATCCCGGCCTGTTTCATCATGCGTCCCACTGCTGGGCTCGAACGAAGTGAGAGCGCCAATAGTTCGAGGGGAAATGGGTAATTTCACCCGAGTTAGACACTCTACTTTTCATTTTGACTGTGAGGAAAGTAAAATACTAGAAAAAAATGAGAATAATAATAAATTGAAATTACTTATATCCAACCTCCAACGGCACCTTTTCGACCAAGCCACTTGCCACGGCCGACTATAAAAAAAATCGAGTTGATCACGACCAAGGAGCTTATATACAAAACTGGGAGGTTGAACGCCGAACGAAGAAGTTTGACCTTTATTACTTATTTATATATTCCATCTCTTTCTTTCACATTTCAGGAATGACTTCCATCTCTTTCTTAACCTAACTAAAGAAAGAGATGGAATATGTTCGTGACGTAATAAAGATCAAATTTCTTGTTTCAAACGGATGTTCGGCGTTCAAACTCCAGTGTTGTATATAAGCTCCTTGGTCACGACGTGCATCTTGATGGCCTTGCCGAAACGTGAAAAAAAATGTGTCATTGACGTGACTCAATTATCTTCGACACCGTGGCTAACCGAAAAATTAAAAAAAAAAACTTTTCACTCTAGAGATGAAAACGCAATTTTCCACCCGGCTATCTGCCCATGAAAATTAAACTTTCTGAACAGGAGAGATGAAAATACTTTTTCATAATGACCCTGCCCTTACCATTACCATTTCACAGGTGTTTCCAAAATGCGCTCGATATACTCGCTAGCCTACCACAAAAGGGCCTCAATATCGACGGAATAATTTATTGGGGTCTGTCAAATTCGGAGATTTATCAGAAAGGAATAACAGACGTCCACAGCACATTACCTACGAGTACATAAATTATTGTAAACAAGTTTTTGTTAAGAATGTATTTTTAGTACAAATCGAAAATACAAACTGAAATATAGATGCACAGAAAAACCAGAAAAATAAGACCAGAGCTGTGAATCGAACTCAGTTCCTCGGCATTCCGTGCCGCGTGCTATACCGCTACACCACCGCTGGAAAACGATACAGATAGGCATAGATGTCGCTAGCGTCACTGCTTAAGTGGCTAAATAAGAAACAAACAAGCTGAGATATGAGGTGCATAGGGGTAATTCGTGTCGGTACCGTTGACCATCAGTGGTGTAGCGGTATAGCACGCGGTACGGATAACCGAGGACCTGGGTTCGATTCCCAGTGATGGTCTTATTTTTCTGGTTTTTCTGTGCATCTATATTTCAGTTTGTATTTTCAAACGATACAGACACGAATTTCTCCTATGCACCACATATCTCAGCCTGTTTGTTTCTTTATTTAGTCACTTAAGCAGCGACACTAGCGACATCTATGCTGTAGCCCTCATCGAGAAACTTTCAGCGCTCCATTGGAACTAACCACTCACCCGTAAAGGTAACAAAAATTTGGAGTTGAATAAAAAATACAAAAAGATTCCAAAAAATCTTAATTTTAGTACAATTTTTTTTTTGCTGACTATATTTTTGTTGACTGTACCTTACATTGTTATCTAAACTACATTTTCCGTACCAAATTTCAAGTCGACGTCATGAACTACTGAATAAATCCCGGAATTTCAAATGTAACTACCTCCCAACTCTAAACTAACTAAACTCTACCCCATCAAAACATAAATGTGAAATGAGAGCCAAGTTCAATATTTGATATCGTTTACCTTTAGTTGCCCGAATTTCATTTGCCCGAATTTCTCTTGCCAACGTTTGCCATAAAATATATAGAACCGAGCTGTTTTCAGGATCAGGATCAGGATAATATCAACTCTGAAGAAATTACTATTTCAGAAATAAATTACTTTATGGCAAATGAAAATTCTAGAAAACGATACATTCGGGCATACAAAATTCGGGCAAACGATAGAGAACCATTTGATATATGCCTTGATTGTTGACTTTAACGACAAAAGAAGTGAGATCTAAATAGGTGCCAAGTTCAATGGTCAGTCATGTCTAGGGCAGACCTCTTGACGTTCAGGGTCTTGGACGAGCCAGGAAGGATGTGTAGTGCTCCGAACGTTAAGGCCGTCAGGGCTTGGTGTCAAGGCGTGGGCGTAAAGGAGCCATCTGAGCCGTGAAATTGTAAATTATGTGGTCCAGTGCTGGATTGTTTGCCAGTCACCCCTCTGCAGCGATACACCAACTCTCAGGGCGTGCTGAATTGCAGTGAGTGGCAGAGACAATCATACGGAGTTACAGGCAGGCAAAGGAAAGTGATTCTAGTTTTATATAAATATTTTAAAAGCAAAAGAATAAGTGACCTAAGTGACAGTTAAAATTTGAAATACAACGGTTCACTAAATAACCGTTAGAAGATTACTTTTAAAATTAAACGTTACTAAGTTGAGTTTTAATTTATTTTAACATCGGAGAGCATCCGTTGAATAAAAGTATTAAGCATTTACATAGGTTTTGAGTATTATAACAACGGATGGGAAAAATTAGCAAGTGTTAAAATATTAAGTACGTATAAGTGTTTGAAATAAAGGATTCCCTGGCCAAGGGAAGCCTTCAGTTCGAGTAGACAAAGTTTAAATTATAAAGAAAATTATTAAAATAAAATACAAACACAAGTTCATAGGTCAGAGTTAAATATCGGAGAACTTAAAAAGTCTTGAGCTTATGGAGCTTTCGAGGGAGCTTGTTTAGTGTAAGAGGTGCTGTTGAATGTGTGTTTTACAACTGTGCTTCAGCTTTTAAGGGCAAGAATATTACAGTTAGAATTCCCCTCGGTCACAGCTGATCGTCAACACCCCTTGGGGCGGCAAAACGTCAAGGGTGAGTCGGTTATAGTGATATTTAATCATACAAACTCGTGTAGTGAATTCAGTGTTATAAAATGCCTACTTTTATCAAATAAATAAGTAAATAATAAATAAATATTAAATACATATTATTACGTAAATAAAATAAGATTAACTTAGTTATTTGAACCAAGAGAAAACTACGGTGGCGACCTCTAGATTTCGTCTGTAATTCTGCTCAGAGATCCCTAATTGAGGAAAGCGCCATCTAGCTTACAAGGAGCTAACTAAGATGTCAGCGATCGCCTGTTTGCATCGTGACAGTCATGAAATTTTTTATAACAATATAAATATTTTATAACAAATTAAAATATAATTTCTTCTTATAACTTAGGATAATATATTGAAGCCTAAGGTCTGACTTGGCTATTTCTCAGATACGAATTATTATTAAGTACCTACTAAAACTTTACAACTTGCGGAGGCTATGTAGTTATTTATTATCTACGTAAATTTTGCGTTTTCCTCTAGTGGACGTAATACATTCTATTTTTTCTGTACTCTGCCTGCAGGTCTTAAACCCATACGACGCAAAATGTACATAAAAAACGAATCAAAACTCTTAAATCTAATGCTATGACCCAGTAAATTATACTATTTCTACATTATATTAGTACCGATAGAGTCTAAAATGGCATAGCATTTTGCAGCTAAGGAACTAACGACTACGGATCGCGCCTCACTGATTTAGAAAAGTTTTGTGATTTTCCTCTGAAGAATAAAAACTTCAAAGAGTAGTTTCGATATCCCTGTAGGAGGATAACGATTACAAATGACCGCCATTTCCGCAAATAAGGTAACCAAGTGAATAAAATTAAATATACACCAAGGTCTTTGAATTCATTGAACACGTAGGTACTGTGGGGACTGTAACTTAGTAAGAGCTTAGGTACTGGGGATCAACGCGCGTGACTTTAAACTGTTATGAAATAAATAGCATCTTCAATCATTAATTAATTATATTTTATTTTAGAACTTGGTAGCACTTATAAATAGATTTACATAAAATGGCACCAGCCGCTTAGGCTATCGGGAGCGATCTGCTCTCCGGCATGTAATACCCGCTGTCAATCTAACCTGCCAGGTGGTCAGTTTTACCACCTGCCAGCGGTATACAGCCTAGTTCCTACAGTACACTTCGGTTTTAGCACTAGTAAGAAGATTAGCGATCTTGACATATATTTGTATTGAAAACCACTTTGCATTGGTTTTTTGGAGTCTTTTGTATTTTTTATTTCAACGCCAAATTTGTTACTTTTACGGTCATTCCGTGAAATCCAACGAAAATACAAACTAGAACATGGTCACACAGGAAAAGCCCAAAAAAAGAGACAGTGAAATGGGTGGTGCATGGGAGACATTTGTGTTAAGACTCCTGTCCAGTGGTGGTGTAGGGGTATAGCACGCAGCACGGAATGCTGAGGACCTGGGTTCGATTCCCAGCGCTGGTCTCTGTTTCTGGGTTTTTTCTGTGCATCCATGTTTCAGTTTGTATTTTCGTTGAACCACTTTGGAGTTGTGGTCGGCCATTTACATTCTTTTGGTTTCATAAAGTAATACTATTTTACAATCAGTGGATGCAAGTGGCGAGTCGGCATTCAGTAGGTAGCGTTCTAAAAGGGATGCCTTTAATCAAAAGTGGACGTCTTGCGGCTGATGATGATGATGATGATTATAAATGTGAATGTTAACGTGTTTGTTTTTTTTGTTTGTTACACTTTTACGCTTAAAATACTCGAGGATTTTACTTGGCCGGGCTTTTTCCACTACAATCAACTTGCAGCCGTAATGGCCTATATAGCTGGTGGGTCCAAATCCGTCTCGCATTTCTGACTTTGTCGAAATTCATGTGCGAAATTACATATGAAGTTTATCTCCAATTTTACAGTGAAAGAAAACATCTTGAGGAAACCTGCTCAACATGCGAAGCAATTCAACGGTATTTAGGTATAAAGTTTTTAATCCGCACTGGGCCCGCATATGAACTAAGGCACAAGCCCTCTCATTCTAAGAGGAGGCCTCATGAGGCCTGTGCTCAATACTTATACTTATCACTAGACCACTCTAAATCATTCAACCCTTCAACTGTAAATTGTCGGCCGGAACGAACCCTCCCGATTTTTCTGTTTCACGCTAACACAAATATAAATCCTGTTTGATGCGATCCATTCAGTAAGCGGCTCACGTGCGCGGCGTTTCTCACCCGCTCGCATTTGAAGTGTTGAGTAAACAAGAAGTTTCGAGTTATAGAATTTCTTGAGAACCAGGTGTTTAAAAGCTTTACACGCTCTAAATTCTTTACATACCGTAAAATGCTTCAACTTTGCCCTCTGGTCCCAACATTGCCTGATTCGATTTAGAGTCGATAACTCAGCACCCTTTAGGTTTTTAAACTTTTATCCCCCCGTAATAATAATTCCCGTGTAGATAAAAGTTGAAAACCTATAAGAGTGCTAAGTTATCGACTCTAAATCAAATCAGGCAATGTTGTGGCCAGAGGGCAAAGTTGAAGTAGTTTACGGTAAATAAATAAATTTGGTATATTTACAAACAATACACTACAGCCGTGGTGGCCTAGTGGTTTGACCTATCGCCTCTCAATCAGAGGGTCGTGGGTTCAAACCCCGGCTCGCACCTCTGAGTTTTTCGAAATTCATGTGCGGAATTACCTTTGATATTTACCAAAAGCTTTGCGGTGAAGGAAAACATCGTGAGGAAACCTGCACAAACCTGCGAAGCAATTCAATGGTGCGTGTGAAGTTCCCAATCCGCACTGGGCCCGCGTGGGAACTATGGCCCAAGCCCTCTTGTTCTGAGAGGAGGCCTGTGCCCAGCAGTGGGACGTATATAGGCTGGGATGATGATGATGACTAAGGGGCTGTTTCACCATCCATTGATTAGCGTTAACCGACGGTTAAATGTGATACCGTCTCCGTCTCTTCGAACAAAACAAATAGAGACGGCATCACACCTAACCGCCAGTTATCAATCAATGGATGGTGAAACAGACCCTAATTGTCTTTAGGCATTAATTTAAAAGACAATATTATATCATAGCCAAGCGGCTCGTTGAAGTGTCAACAAGAGGCGATTTAGCACGGAGAACTGATGGCCGTTGGGGCCGAAAAGTTTTCCAATGGAGACCGCAGATCGGTAACATGCAGGTGTAGGCCGTGCACTTACGAGATGGACGGAGGACCTGCTGCTAGATTCTGTTACGCGAAACGAATGTTTCATGTCGGCCGAATTTGTATTTGCTTTGTAAGAACATGACGATTACAATCCCGTGTTCTTTACGCAATAGGCCTGCTGGTTAAAGCCACGGGTTTACGGTGAATGCAGGCGGAACGGAACGGAAGCAATTTAGACCTAGAATGTTTGTTCAATATGGTTGCACTTATTGTTATTGGGTCAGAAAAACATACCGGTATTTATCAGATCGGGAATCATCATCCCAGCCTATATACGTCCCACTGCTGGGCACAGGCCTCCTCTCAGAACAAGAGGGCTTGGGCTATAGTTCCCACGCGGGCCCAGTGCGGATTGGGAACTTCACACGCACCATTGAATTGCTTCGCAGGATTGTGCAGGTTTCCTCACGATGTTTTCCTTCACCGCAAAGCTCGTGGTAAATTTCAAATGTAATTCCGCACATGGATTTGGAAAAACTCAAGAGGTGCGAGCCGGGGTTTGAACCCACGACCCTCTGCTTGAGAGGCGATAGGTCAAACCACTAGGCCACCACGGCTTCAGATCGGGAATGTTAGGGCGATATACCGGGTGTTGCCTGTAATATGAGCAAATAATTAAAACATAGATCATACTCCTCAAACTGAACAACATTAGTTTAGCGACTTTTAAAAACAATTAGTTTTTTTTATTTTTATTACACTTTTAAGTTTATTCGAAGAAGCAATGCGTAAAGCAAAATGCTTGATGTTTGTAGCGTGACAGGCGACGTCAGTCAGTTGTGACGTAAGTAGCGTACATTGATAGCGTAGGAAAATCCAAAGACTCCATTATTTTTAAAAGTCGCTGAACTAATGTTGTTTAGTTTGACGAGGATGATCTATGTTTTAATTTTTTGCTCGTATTACAGGCCACGCCCGGTATAGTATTCATACCGGATAGATAACAGCAGATTCACTATTTGAAGTAAGGGATCACCAATGCAGATCGGAATCAGAATCGGTCCTTATCTCGATAGATTTGAATTTATCTGATTGATTATTAATAAGATTGTTTTTTTGGAATCTTTTTGTATTTTTTATTTATTTACTGCTTAAGTGGCTAAATAAGAAACAAAACAAGCTGAGATATGAGGTGCATAGGGGAAATTCGTGTCGGTACCGTTGACCATCAGTGGTGTAGCGGTATAGCACGCGGTACGGAATACCGAGGACCTGGGTTCGATTCCCAGTGATGGTCTTATTTTTCTGGTTTTCCTGTGCATCTATATTTCAGTTTGTATTTTCAATTTTGATTATTAATATTTTTTTGGAATGTTTTGAAAACACAATTTCCAACAAACAAATTTTTAGTTTTAGCCAGTTATAATCGCTTTCATTACTGTATTGAATAAGTGCTGCATAATAAAATGTAAAATAACGAAGCAGCATGTCTCGTATTTCCGTCTTCAGTTGTTATAACGCACACCATTTGTTTTCCTGACGTAGGAAACAATCTGGTCTCCCCAGAGAGTTTTGGGGTAGGATTTAACAAAGATGGGATATTTCTTACATAAGTTCTGTACACCGTTGGAAGAGAAAAGTCCTCGAGTGGCGACCACGAACCGGTAGACGACGTTTGCAGGCCTTCCACAAGATCAGGGTAAATTTTTACGCGACTGCGCGACGCCAAGGAGGATAATGTTTTTATCGGCCTATGTATGTAGCTAGTTAGTGAGAGCACTGTAGCTGGACTTCATTAATCAATTTGTGAATCTATGGCTTCATAATAGTCAGTGTACAGCATCATTTCCAACATGTAGTCCGTTTGCGCGACAATATATATAAACAACTGAACTGAACATTCATTTTTGACATCATCATCATCATCATCAGCCTACAGCAGTCCACTGCTGGACACAGGCCTCTTCCATGGCGCGCCACAACACTGTCTCCTCCCTCTTAAGGTCGTCCGTCCGCCGTGCCTCAGGACGCCCTACACTACACTAGTTTTGGCATGACAAATAGATATAAAAATACGTTCCGACAGTACATTTGAGCCCTTGTTTTTCCTAACAAATCTCTCACAATATCCGCAGCACTTTAGACCTACCCTTATTTTGATAAATGATTGAGATATCCCAGGAGAGAGCGCCTTTTAAAATGTTTCAACGATACTTCAGACGGATAAAAATAAATGTGTGCTTAAATGGTTTCGAGCGTCTCGAAGATTCGCTGTCTCATCGTTTATTTCAAAACGGGTCTCATTTACAAGCTCTTGAATAACTCTTACAAAGTACCATGACACAGTTCAGTGCATCAACAGCCTATAGCAGCCTACTGTTGTACCTAGGCCTCCCCCGCATCCAGCTTCTACCAGCAGCCTTTTGCAGATCGTCACACCACCTGGCCGAACCACCATAAATCAATGTAACACAATTACTTACACACGTCATAACATAATTTGTTGACGTATGAAATTTATATGCGCCCGAGGTGCCTATAAACTGCACTATCGGGGAAACGTACCAAACAATCGAAAATCTTAATCGCTTGAATACACAAAATAGTTAAGACTTCCAAATCCATTTAGTTGGAAAATTAAGAAATGATATATGCTACTTCAATTTTCTAATAATCATTCATTTTTATTTGCTATATTTTTCGCTTAATAAACTAAATCATTTTTAAAAACGGGCGCCATTCCAATCACTGGCCAGCAGGATTTACCGGTGGACATGTTGGCAGGACACCTCTGGCGTGTATTGTCACAGGAGGCGCGGGTTCGCGTCCCGTCCGAACCAAAAATCCTTTCAGTTTTTTTTAGAACGGTTTAATCGGTTTTTTAGAACGAACCGTAAAGAATAATATAAAAGTTAATCATCCAAATGGATTTACACGGAAACGTACATGAAAGGGTGAATCAATTAAATTGACACGGACCATTGTGCCAAAGATACGCACTGCAGTTCCAACTTCGTCAACAATATTAACTTTGGAAACGTTACTTCCTTCCTGTATAGTAGGAAGTAGTATCAGGTGAAGGTTACCGATTGAACGATCATCATCACCATCATCATCATCATCACAGCAGCCGTAGAACGTCCCCCATAGACCTCCAGTTACTTCGGTTGGAAGCGGCCTGCATCCACTATGACCTTGCGGTTTTAACCATCTCGGGCCACCAGGCTTGGGCCGTAATTCCCACGCGGGCCCAGTGCGGATTGGAAACTTCGCACACACCATTGAATTGCTTCGCAGGTTTGTGCAGGTTTCCTCACGACTTTTTCCTTCACCGTAAATCTCGTAGTAAATTTCAAATGTATTTCGAAAAACTCAGAGGTGCGAGCTGGGGTTTGAACCCACGATCCTCTGCTTGAGAGGTGATAGGTCAAACCACTAGGACACCACGGCTGTCAGGACTTAGAAGACAGTGACTTAGAAGAGAATCATCTACTACTGAGTTTTGCGTAAACTTAGAAAAACATTATTTAAATTACTTCAAAACTCCTGTTATTATTCAAATCATCAATCTTCACTTTGCATTAAGATGTGGTTGGTATTATGTACCTACCATTAATTTAATTATCTTTACTATTTTATGTTGTTGACATTTTAGGTTTCCACTTAACATATGTACTTACCTATTATATCGTTTCTCAGAAAACATGGCAAATGTTCTGATATCGTTACCATTTGCATGACAATTGGTAATAGACATATTTAATTGCGCAACAAAGTATCAAAATTATACGATCGATATCACCAACAAAACCATCGTATAAAAAAAGACGTAAACGCCAATTTTTATGATACACCACTACCTTTCTGTACATAGAATCATAATTGTCATAGATCTACTTTACTGCATATCATGCATCACGCATGGCGTGGCACGATGCCTTTCCATCGATTCCATGTCATAACTTTTATGTGAACAATGCAATTGAAATAGTGAATAATGTTCTAAATGTTGCAAGTTCTGACATGTGAATAATAAAATGAAAGTGTAATACACGAGTAAAACTAAAGAGTACTTTTATAACTTGTCACTTTACTGCCTTTTTATGGCTTTAAAGAAAAGAACGAAAGGATTATCCGTGGCGTTTAGATGTTACCAATACCCGTGGACACGAGCAACACTAGATGATTTCTGACAATGCAATAATCAAGTACAGTCGAATCCAAAAATATGAACTTATCTAACCCTTCAAAATAAGTACCACAGATTCTTATTCCGACGCAAGAAGACATTGGTACCATATTCTTGAATGATACGAATAGATACATTATAATAAACTTCATAATACAATACAATGACTCTTTATTGTCCACCACAAATATAATAAGCGACACGGAAACTGGTGTACAGAAACTGTACCATTTACAAAAAAAACTCTTTAAAATATTCTATTATATTATATTTTTTATCTAATTCAAATGTACAGAATACGGGTCTCAAAATATTCACTTAAAACGTCGCCAGGTGTCATACTTCACACAGATAAGGAAATCTGGGTGTCCGAGATAAACTGTTGTTTAATTTTCACTACGCTCGTGCTTTTCAAAAAACCCTTGGTTAGCAGTAACATTACGATTTTTTTTGAGATTTCAGAATAGGTCCATCTAAGATGAGGGGGGTACAAAATTCAAAAACCGAAGCTTGTATTGCACAGTCGAGTTCAAAAACCTGTGAGCAAAAATTTGATCAAAAATATCTGAGCACGACTCTATTGTTAACGGCGTAGGTGTTCAGATATTTTTGATAAAATTTTTGCTCACAAGCTTATGAACTCGACTGTACCGTACCTCTCACTCTCGTATTACATAATAATCATAATAGTACAGTCAGCGGGATGTCAAGGTACCTACGAATTTTGCTCTTCGTAGCATAGGGACTGATGTGAAAGTGGGCAATGTTCTTTACTACTACGAACTCGGGACTCCAGCACTGCCGTGTAAAAGGCAAGAAAAGTGGGAAAATTAGCAGTGAGTTACGTATTTTTTTTTTGGGTGCAACACCTCGCAGAGTACACACACTTTGTCAACATTTTCGAGTCGAGCGGAAAGATGGCGCATAGGTTTCGCATTATTAATTAAAACACTAGAACACTTTTACACCTATGTTTCTCAAATAAAGGTATTTAGAAAGAAAGAAAGAAGACATTTATTCACTAACACAGAAGACACACATATACAGCAAAATTTACACAAATAAACAAAGTAATAATAATAATAAATTACAGAAAACACATGAAAATAGTAAATACATATACACAATTTTGTGTCCCCGCGAAAGTGAAACGGTCGCTGACTCAGCATTATGCTGAAGCGTTAGACGCTGCGCTGCAGGGCTGATTTTCTGCCAGAACCGTCTGTGACTTACGGAACGATACACAAATATAATAAATAAACCACTTATCTATACATGCGCAAATAAAATCAAGAAAAAAATGTACTATAATAAACCAAGAAATAAATAAATTAACGAACAATAATTAAAAGAAAGAAAAAAAATGGATTGTTTAAAAACAACAGGCTGGCATATCAATGTGGTTGGCATGTCAAAGTGCATTTGTTTCTGCATTTTATTTCAATTTGAAGTTTATTTTGTGAGCTTTTAACTATAACGCATATTCGCTAATGCTTATTATTATTACAAGTGTATGCTCAAGGTTATTAGTACCTTTGTGGAAGCGGCTTTATCTTTGCTACAATCACAATACAATTCCCTTTTTCATTTACCTTTCCTGGTTATCTTGCGTGTAATATTGAGTAATCTGCTGCAGAAACCGTACCAATTACGCGCGGGGTTTTCACGTTTTCCTTAACTAGGCATTTTCTTTCTGCAATTGTCGAATAGAAGGGAAAAGGAGATAGCAATTTCGTTTCTTCTTCCAAGCTTTTACTTGCAATTTTTGTATGCGGCCATTCTCGAAACAATTGCCAGTTTAATTTTGGAATTCGATTTGCAAAAAAAACTGGAACACAATAACCATTGAGAAAGATTCTCGAGTGGCGACCACGGTACTAGAAGAAGCAGCATTGGCAAGCCTCCGGCTAAGTGAGAGTTACAATAGGCAACCGGAGGATGCAAAACACATGTACTCTTTTGAAGCCTTTTTAGGGTTTCGTGGCCAAAATGGCAAAAACGGAACTCTTATAGTTTCTTCATGTCTATCTCTCCGTCTATCTGCCTGTCTGTCCGCCCGTCCGCGGCTGAGACTATTGTGTAAGAAAGCCGTAACTTGAAAAAAAAATACAGGAAACATTTTGTTTAAGGTACTTACCCATAAACGTGCCACAACAATTGAACCTGAGGCCGTTAACGTTTCTGACGCTCGCGATCACAATCAAATGACAGATTTCGTATACAAAAACAGAAACATGGTCAGAAACATTAGGCCGGCCATTCTCATATTATTGTGCACCTGTCTAATTACCGTACCGCTTTTTCCTGCACTAGTGACACGGTAATTAGACTGACTGCACAGATAAATGTAAATGGCAGCCATCCTTTTTCTAGATGTGCACTCAATCTCAGTGCCTTGTCGCTTTTGCATGAAATAAAAAGCGGTACGGTAAGTAGTCCGGTGCACGATAAAATGAGAATGATCGACTGCAATACGGCCTCTGAAAAAGGGTTAATAGAAAAATCTATTGACACTATCACTTACACTGCAGTGCACACGAATGTATTACTATGTAGGTACGTCACGCCGTTCACGAAGCTGCATGTGCAGTGGAGAGCAAAATAAATACACGCCGGATTGATTGGGAGCCTTTTCTTTTGTGAATAGGAGTTCTAGTTGTAGCTACTGGAGTGTTTGGGATGCTAAAAATGCCGACATATGACTGGTGTAAAACTGTTCTATGTAGAAAAATCTTTATTTTATTACGTGAGGGAGGCAAACAATAAAGGGAAATGATCACCAGCGCCCATGAGTACCAACAACTTTACGGTCAAATTACAGACAGACAGGACGGACTTAAATGGGTTCTGTTTCTGTCGTTTGGATGACGGAGCCAAAATAAACTTACTAATTAAAATCAAACAGGTTTATTTGGAATAATTGACCAACAACCAATTATAATACCTGTGAAAAGTTTGCTTATCGTTACAGACGCCCCATTAGAGAACTGCCTTTTGTTTATTCATAATTATTTACCGGTATCCGGTTATAATTAATAGTTATTTGTGTCACAAGGGAGCAAAATGGTTTATTTACGTTGAGGGCGTACATTGAATCCAGAATGTAGTGAAGGATTCTACAATAGAATCCTGAGCGTAGCGAGGGATTCTAAAGTAGAATCCTGAGCGTAATGAGGGATTCAAGTGTTAACGCCCAAGATGAACATAATTTTGCTCCCGAGTTGCTCATACAACTTTTCACACCAAGCATTAAGCAACTTGAAAAAAAAAAATTCTAATAAGTCGACGCCATAGTTCCCAGGAAACGGCAACGTTTCCGCGTTGTATGGCCAATCGGCCAGACTAAAACGTCGGAAAAAGCTGCCTTCTATGGTCGCCAGTTGTTTTTATGTCAGCGAACATGTGTGAGTGAAAGTAATTGGGTTTGTGTGAATAGTAACTTTTTAGTGCTTTTATTCTATCCCAAAATTCAGGAGACAACTTTGAGAGCTAACTTTGGGGGCAGCAGACGTGAGCTTGCCTTCGGAATCCAAAAGCTTAATGATTACTTGACCTGAAATGTATATTTCACTTTTTTTTTATTTATGACGGTGGAAGCATTCTACACTTCCACTGACCGTAGATATAGTTAGTGTTTAGTTTCCTAACTAAGGGACCCCATACATCCCTTTATTATTATTATTTTGTATTTTTTTCTTTAATTATATAAGTACTGTTGTTTTTTAGTATTTTATTTTGAAAAAATGACATTTTGCCAGGTTTCTTGCGGCGCATTCTTCTTGCCAGTGATGGTCTTTCCGAAAGCGCTGGTAGTTTAACTAAACTAAACTTAACTAAATGACGTGTAAAAGTGCCCATTGCGGCCTATTTACAGAATTAATGATATTAATTTGAATTTGACATCAGTGATACACTTTATTAAAAGAAAATGCTTTTTATATTACTTATTAGCCTATACGAAACTATTAACACGCTTATTATAAAGACTCGCCCGAGACCTTCCTACACTTATACATTATAATATAATGATAGTGGTCAATTAGGTACATTACGCGCCCTGTAATAGGACCTTTAAAACTAAGTTTGGCTTTGCCAGCCATATTCGGGCACATAATAAACAAGCCTAAAGGTTCGCCTTTCTCGGACACGACATGGAGATTGGTTTTTTGGAATCTTTTTGTATTTTTTATTTCAATTCCAATTTTTTGTTACTTTTGCGGTCATCCCGTAAAACCCAAATCGAAAATACAAACTGAAATATAGATGCATAGAAAAACAAAAAACAGCACGTGGCACGGAATGCCGAGGACCTGGGTTCGATTTCCAGCGCTGGTCTTATTTTTATGAAGATTGGTTTTTGGAATCTTTTTGTATTTTTTATTTCAATTCCAAATTTTTACTTAATTTTTACTTTCTGCTTAAGTGGCTAAGTAAGAAACAAACAAGCTGAGATATGAGGTGCATAGGGGAAATTCGTGTCGGTACCGTTGACCATCAGTGGTGTAGCGGTATAGCACGCGGTACGGAATACCGAGGACCTGGGTTCGATTCCCAGTGATGGTCTTATTTTTCTGGTTTTTCTATGCATCTATATATTCAGTTTGTTTTTTCGATACGACATAGAGGACATCATTAGCACGCTTAGGAGATGATCCATGAAGGAACTGCCTTAAAACTGCCACAACTCCTAACTTTTAGTGGATTTGTACCTACCTCATAAAATGTTACTTTTAATAGGTACCTAACTCAGGAGACGTTACCATAGCAACAAGCTACAGTAAAAAGTTGATTGACCCTTTTACAGTGTAGAGGTGGAAGAGCTGCATTAACACATATTTGTTGTATAGACGTAGCTACTACGGTCGCGGGTGAGCAAATTGTTTTCAGTTTGCTTCAAACGTCTTAAAATATGATATGAGATCATATCATTTACCTCAAAGATGACAAAGCCTATTGTTCGAGTTACAATACCGATCGACAACTTGGTACAATCGATCATAATTCAGGGTGTCTATTCCGGATCTCTTGTTAATACGAAACTTCCGAGTCGTAATCGAAACTTTGTGTACAGGGTGTCCCGAAGGCGAGCCGGAGTTTAATTATTACTGGCGTTAATCCGCGGTCATTAAATCTGGCAGTTTCATTTTAATTCGGAATTCTTTTCCTAGTCATGTTTTGTTTCATTTTATCTGGTTTTCTGTATTCTATGCAATAAGGATGCCATTATTTTACAGATAATGACGTTAGTGGTACGATGAGTATGTCCATTGTTATTATGTAATATGGTTGTCTTTATAAATTGTTGTTTTGGCTCTTATATTTCTTGACCTCACGATACAGGTTTAGTAATAAAATGTTGTTCTATCGTATGTTTTCGGATAAGTTCGTATATATGTAGCGTCAGTTAATTTCAGTAAAAAGCATGATAAATGACACTGATAAATTTATATCACTAAAACCCACATTTTACCACCTGCTATAATTTATTCCTAATTTACTTCTTTCTGTTGTAAAATTTTGCCTGGAAAAGATCGCTCTGAAACCAAAAGGTCGCCTAGATCTATGTACCCAAATGGTTGTCTGGAAGAGATCGCTTTTAAGCGATAAGATCGCTTATTGTCTACCCTAAATGTATGTGCAATATATATGTATTTAAGTATGTGTCTATTTATATAATTATATTTATCCGTTGCTTAGTACCCATAACACAAGCTTTGCTGAGCTTACTTTGGGACTAGGTCAATTGGTGTGAGTTGTCCCGTGATATTTATTTATTTATATAGATTTTTGTACTGATTTGTGGTGTGTGAAGAATATTTGTATTGTATTTTATTGTCGCCTATTTCATTTATTGCTTACTATGCCATGTGCAATTCAAATGAGCCATCGTATTAGTGTATTATCTTGTAAAACCCTCACAAAATTATCTTTATCCGTTAAAACATCCTGTACACAGCAACAGTGAAGTATAAGACCGCACAAATTATCAAAGCCCTGTAGGGAGGTATTTAGGGAGTTCGCCTAAGATGTCGTATTTGCCGTATTTGTCTTGTCGCGAGTGTCGTAATCAAATGGCGTCAAGTTAAAGCCAATATGGTACTCGTATAGCTTTGTGTGTAATCCCAGGAGGCTGCAGTTATTGGTTCGGGTTTGTGGTCCGTTTTTTTATGATATAAGGAACTACCATAGACGTAGACGTGCTTAGGTGCTGAAATCTATATCGAAAACACAAACTGAAATATAGATGCACAGAAAAACCAGAAAATAAGACCAACGCTGGGAATCGAACCCAGGTCCTCGGCATTCCGTGCCGTGTGCTATACCGGTACACCACCGCTGGACAACGATACAGACACGAATTTCTTCTATGCACCTCATATCTCAGCTTGTGTTGTTTCTTATTTAGCCACTTAAGCAGCGACACTAGCGACATCTATGCCGTAGCCCTCATCGAGAAACTTTTCGGCACTCCATCGGAAAATCTAACTGCTACTGAAATCTATTTCTTACTTCTTACTGACGCATTAAAGCCTTCAACGATATAGCCAAGCGAATAAGCTAGTTGAAGTGCATTGGTCAACAGATGGCCGTTGGGGCCGAAAAGTTCACGAATAGGGACCGCAGATCAGCAAGTGTAGACGTCAACCAACGTGGACAGATGACCTGGTTAATGCCACGGGTTCACGGTGGAAGCAAGCCATTTCCTATCGATGCAACTGGAGGTCTATGGGGGAGGTCTATGTCCAATAATAGCTGATATGATGATGGTGATGATGTTACTCGCTGCAGTCAAAAGTTGCCACGCGATGATTCACTGTAATTTTAGAGCCGCTAGTCACGATCGTACTGCACACACACACACACACACACACACACACACACACACACACACACACACACACACACAAGATTAAGGGGCTATTTCACCATCCATTGATTAGCGTTAACCGACGGTTAAATGTGATGCCGTCTCCGTCTATGCGAACCAAACAAATAGAGACGGCATCACACCTACCCGCCAGTTAACACTAATCAATGGATGGTGAAACAGCCCCTTAGTAGATAAAAAGATTGCTCAAAGAATTAGTTCGCTGAAGTGGCGTTGGGCTGGCCACGTCTGTCGCAGGACCGATGAACGGTGGAGCAGACGAGCCCTGGAATGGAGAGCGCGGACGGGAACACGTAGTGTAAGGTAAGAATCTAATTTAGGCACAATTTTCTTAATGCTTAAAAAATAAACTCAAAGAACGTTGTAGTACTGTAAAGAGAACGCCGCGAAGATGACATCTTCGCGGCGTTCTCATTACATTGTTATAATTATTCTGAGATCGCGGCAATCTTGTTATGGAGTTGATTCTTTAGGGTAAGCGCGCCAGTTTCGGGCAGCTAAATAAAAAAAAACTTAGGCTATACATACATAGCGTGACAATGCGGCCAGTATTTTTTCTATCTCTTACCAGATCTCTACCAAAACGAGCTTATTTAGATTTTTCCTCATTCAGGACTAGCCTTGGCTATGTATGGCCCTTCTGGCATCTCGTCCTCTAGTCTGTGAGCTGTAAAAGCTATTAGAGTTGTCCGTTTGTACGTATGTATGTAAGTCAGTAATTCAATTTATTTGTACTTGTATAGGTAGTTGGCATTTGTAAACTTTGAGAGTATTTAAATGACACGCCTAATTTAGATTAGAATATAATTGTAGATATTTAATGTTATAAATGCAAGTGATACACACAACTTTAAAATAATTTTGCATGTCTTTCTGACAAAACATGTTGCACTATAAATTGTGTGTAAACCATCTTTTTTTGTACCATGTTTGAGTAAATAAATGACTGATTACTGATTACTGACAAAGCATGTTGCTGATTTTTTATTTAAATATGCAGTATATGAATAAATAAATACGTGGTCGTAAGCATACTTCGGTACGTGTTACATAGTGTGCCTGCCAGGTTTTTTTAGCTTCTTAAGTTTTTCTAACTATCTAAACTGACCTTGAATTTCCTATGACTTACAAATAGAAAGATTTATTATATTTTAGAAAGAAAGAAAGAAACCATTTATATTTACAATATTATTTACATTGTTAGAAAAACCCAATAGGTCAAAAAACCAAACGAAGCATATTTACTGAAAGCCTAGCAAGTAAAACAAGCGTATTGATATTAAAAAACAAATAATATAAGTCCATTATAAAATTTTCTGCGCAAGCCAACCCACGGTGCCTTTACCCTACCACAATCTGCCGGGTAAACTCCCGCTGTTTATTTAATTCTTTCGCCCATTCGAAGCGGGTGAAATTGTATGTTTCCCTTGCCGGAACGGAGCGCGAGCATAAGGTTTGGGCAAAATACTATGAGAAAGCATGTGGTGTTGAGCAATTTTATCTTCACGCTTTTATTAGTAAATGAATAAAAAACGTATATACTGTTGTTGGGATTTGCGTGGACTGTAGTGTAGGTGGAAGAAAACTCTGGTTCTTGATTCATTAGCAGCTATATTGTAGAAATCAAATAAAGACAAATAATCACGAGACGATTGCCGGCGGGTGACAGGAGCAGAGAGAGAAGCGAAGTAGTGGGGGCAACCCACAGATTGTACAACCAGATAATTAAATATTATGCTTTTGTTGGTGTTGCCAACATGCTGCGGCCTCAAAAAAGAAATTATAACTTAATTATTGATAACTGAAACTAAACCAACATGTTAAATATAATGACCCGGATAACTCACGTCTTAAATCGAGTTTAGCTCGACATGTTTCGGGCTAATCCGTAGCCCTTCGTTGTTTAGCCCGAAACATGTCGAGCTAAACTCGATTTAAGACGTGAGTTATCCGGTCATTATATTTAATATGAGTGAGTCTCACGGTAGTTTCATGTTCTAAACCAACATGCAGCGGTTCACAAAGGAAACTAAAATTTAATTATTGATAACTGAAACCAAAACCAACATGCTGCAGTTCACAAGAATTTAGGAATTTAGAACTTATAAGAATAAGAATAAGAATAAGAATAGTTTATTTGTCAAAACATAGGTACAGATGTAGAGATGATAAATAAAAAATATAGAACCTGTATGTTTTGCCACATGGCGTACAAAAATTTCAGTTTTTTTTTCTTTTATAATTGCATCTGCATTGCATTATCTGTTAAGACTTAATTATTGTTAATTAAAGCCTAACCAAGATACTGTGGTCTCGCAAAGAAAACTAAACATTTATTAAAATTAAACTCTTATTACCCTTTTTCCAGATTTAGTGCATATATTCAAGGTGAATAATTAATTAAAAATAAATAGGGTGGGTGATGGCAATTTATGGACCAATAACGGTTTTTTTTTCGGTTAGGTACCCAAGTGTTATGAAACGGACCCTTCGTTTTTTAAACTATGTATCATTAACGCTCATATAACTGATGATCATAACTAGTAAAGTACGTAAGTGGTGAGTTATAACGCATTGAATCTTTATTGCCCATTACTGGATATTACTGCGCTTAATAATTATGTTCATGATTGGTGCCCTCACCCTAAATATCTCCTAAATATCACAGGACACTTCACACCAATGAGGGCTATCGTTTTTTGTCTCACTAGATGGCGCACTGTTGCGTGAGGTTTTTGAGATGGCTTTCAAAGTCTGTTATTACGGGCGTGAGAACAAAGTTTAGATTAAAATCATATTTAATACACCTTAAAACCGTACCATAAAAATATCGAGCATGCCACAGTGTTGCATAGTCCCCGTTTTGTTCGGAAAAAAGGGAGGACAAAGGTTTCCGAAAGACAAAACTGTCTCAAAACATAGACATTCCATATTTCCCCGGAACGCATATTTTCCATTATTATTTTTTGATATTGCAAAATATTCACAAGATTATTCTAATTATAAATAAACCCGCGTAGCTCACCCAAAAACTATGAGATTTGACATGTCGGAGACCTCACGCTACACTAGCGCCTCTAGCGGCGAATTCATACGCGATAGCCCTCATTGACCTAATCCCACCAAAGTAAGCAAAGCTTGTGTTATGGATAGGTACTTACTTAAATAGATAGATACTTAAATTCATATTAAACACCCAAAACTCGAGCACCAACATTCCTATTATTCATACAAATAGCTACCCCGACCGATTTTATATTAATTAATGATTATCTTTGACACTATAAGAGTAAGGTCACTAGTGTCTCAGAAAAATTTACTTCATTTGACCTGTAAAATGTTCCCTTAAAATTTACGGAAATCAAAAATAACACATTATGCACGATCTCTCAAACTTTCGGTATCCGTTCATTTCGCAACCAACGTTTGGCAACCTGATTCATTTCGCAAACTCTAAAACTTTAAATATTTCAGGATTATTTTCAGAGCTATCATGTAGAACCCTTAAGGTTAGGTTAGTTTTATAAAAAAAAATATTTACAGTTTCAGTGAATATGAAACAGTTGGGAAATGAATCAGATTGCCAAACGTTTTTCGCCGAAACATTAGTAAACCTAAACTATCGCATTTATGACATAAGTAAAATTTTGTATAATAGTTATCCTTATCTATATACATTGTAGGTGTGTTGTAAAAAAATAGTTACATTAAAAAGAAACCTAAACTAACTTAAGCACTCTAAGCCTATAAATATTAATAAAACCTTGCATAAAACATCGTCTTATTCGGTCGAAGAATGTTTCACAAGATAAAAACTGGATTAGCATAAACTGCGAAAGTGTCAAAGCGTATTTTCCTGAGTGGTCTGCTCGCGGAAATTTCGTGGTGAATTTAAGTAAATTTTAGAAACGTTACGTCGCGAGCGGCTCGACATTTAAATGTTTGGCCTGAATTTAAAAAAAATATTTTTTCTCTTCGAAGCGAATTTTACAGCAATTTACATGCTCTTGAATTTAAAAGTTAAAAAACTATGTGCATATTTGCTGGTATCTATGTCCATCTGATTCTGTTTTCACGCGAATGTATTTAGTTAAAATAAAGGATAGGAGTGTCGTAGACGATTAAATGATGATTTATCTTGCTGCCTCAACTATCTTACTGAAGTTTACTGAAACATACAAACTTATCCGGCAAAAATACGAAGGAAAAAGATTTCTGTGGTCTGTTCTGTACCTACCGCGTTTGTTTAGCAGCGCGAGTCTTTCAATCTCCTCATGACCACGGCCACTGAAATGTGGCTGAAACGTCGAGGTAATTATTAATCGTTATGTATGATGATAAGTTTCAGGTTTTGAAGTAGTTATGAGTGAACATCACGAAAGTTAATAACATCGGTAAGATACAATTTTTAATATATTACTAGCTGTTGCCCGCGGCTTCGCCCCCGTTGTATTTTTTCTGTATTTTATTCCATAAAAACTTCTCCAGACAGTAACGAACACAACAAAAAAAGAGTTACCGAAATCGGACCAGTGGTTCCCGAGTTTAGCGCTTAGCAACACATTTTACGATTCATTTTATTTTATATTTTAATTTTAATTTTATTTTTTATTTTTAAGTATATTATACTAGCTTTTACCCGCAGCTTCGCTAACCTCCGTGAACTATAAACATTTCAAAGAAGCAAGCAATCAAGCAAGCCGACAAGTGAGCATGTAAGCAAGCATGCAAGTGAGCATGTAGGCAAGACCGCAAGCAAGCATGCGTTCAAGAATGCAAGCAGCTATATATAGGCAAACATGCATGCAAGCCAGAGTGCAAGTAATCATAAAAACAAGCATCTAAGCAAGCTTGCAAGCAAGCATGCAAGCCAGAATGGAAGCAAGCATTCAACCACAAATCAAGCAAGCATAGTCTCAAATGTGCAAAAAATTATGCAAGCAAGCAAGCATTCAAGCATGTATTTAAGGCTGTTTTCAAACATGCAAGCAAGCGTGCAAGCAAGCATGCAAGCAAGCATGCAAGCAAGTATGCAAACAAAAAATCAAGCAAGCACACTCCCAACGGTGCAAGCAATAATGCAAGCAAAGCAAGCATGCAAGTTATTTAATTTAAACATTGATCACTTCGCTCAGGTAAATCATTAGATACAGCGGTTTAATTGATTTCTGGGATTTTACAAAATTCCCGTGGGAATTCCTGAAAATTATCGTGGCTTTCATTGACGTTGCATTAAAAACAACAATCTCGAATTTCATTAAGTACTTTAAGCTCAGCGGTTGTTATTTTATGGTTTAAGATATTTATTTTCTCAAAAGATTTACAAAAAAATCACTTATAGAGAAAAACAATATTAATTCAACTTAAATCTAGGTAAGAGAGGGTACACACAAAACATGGTAAACAAAAAACTTTGAACTAAAGCGGGTAGGTGGTAATGACGAGAGCAACACAAGTTTTTAACTTAATAACTTGCTAACTGGAGGCCAGTTAACCTATCTTTATATCGTTAGTTAATTATCGGTTATTTCGAAATTTTATCCCTATCCCGTGGAATATCGGGATAAAAAGTAGCCTATGTTTTATTCCAGATATCCAACCAATCTACATACCAATAACTAACACCTACACTACTAAAAAAAATAAATATCACGGGACAATTCACACCAATTGACCTAGTCCCAAAGTAAGCTTAGCAAAGCTTGTGTTATGGGTACCTACTAAGCAACGGATAAATATAATTATATATGTAGATAGATACATACTTAAATACATATTTAAACACCCAAGACCCGAGACAAACATCCGTATTTTTCATACTAAAATCTGCCCCGACACGGGAATCGAACTCGGGACCTCAAGCTTCGTAGTCAGGTTCTCTAACCACTAGGCATCTGGTCCCAATTGCATAATAAAGTACAAGCTAATAGTATTAGTGAATTTCAATACAAAATCGCTAATAATATTTGCTTGTACTTTGTTATGCAATCGGGCCCTGGTCGTCTACCAATTCTCATCCAAATCCGTCCAGCCGTTTCAGCGTGAAGGAGTTAACAAACATACTCACTCGCTCGCTCACTCACTCACAAACTTTCGCATATATAATATTAGTAGGATTTAGTAATTGCCACGCAAAATTATAAACTGGGACAATGTCAAATAATTTTGGAGCAGCTACTTGACCTCTCATTGTTAATTGATATTAGGAAATTCTAATATCCGCTTAATTAAACTTTATAATTGGATAACGGCAAAGTCGGCAAACTACGGAGTCTTTTGAGGTGAAAAACTTTGAATAGCACTGAGTTTCGACATCATCATCATCAGGGAGACGTCCACTGTTGGCCCAAGACCATAATGAATGCCAACTTGCTCTAGGTACATACACCTGTACCCTTAGTGTAAGTTTTCGGTTACAAAATACGTCTAGACCGCGTTCGCGTTAAAATCTCAATTTTTATGGAAACACGAACATAGCAAACGTTCCGCTAGAGGCGCTGTGTGGCGCTGTTCGTGTTTCCATACAAATTGAGATTTTAACGCGCATGCGGTCGAGGCGTATTTTGTAACCGAAAACTTACACTAAGGGTACAGTTGGCCGAAACTATATTTCGTTTTTTAACCCCCGACGCAAAAAGGGGTGTTACAAGTTTGAACGCTATGTGTGCTTCTGTCTGTGGCACCGTAGCTCTTAAACGGGTGGACCGATTTGAATGCGTTTTTTTTTTATTTGAAAGCAAATTTTATCAAAATGAGTTCAGCCGTTTTTGAGATATTGAACTTTGAAGTGACAAAGTCGGGGGTATTCCAACTTTTTCTTGGTTAGGTTATTTTAGCCTAAAAAAGGTTTAGAAAGAATTGGCTTTTTATTAGGTACCTTGGAAAGCTGGCACGAATGATTGAACGAAACTAATGTTCCTTAGATATTTATGTAGGAAAATGACAGAAAATGCACGAACATTTTAGGGTTCCGGAGACAAAATGGCAAAACGGAACCCTTATAGTTTCGCCATGTCTGTCTGTCTGTCTGTCTTTCCGCGGCTTTGCTCAGGGACTATCAATGCTAGAAAGCTGTAATTTTGCACGAATAGATATGTAAACTATTCCGACAAAATGGTACAATAAAAAATTCAAAAACAATTTTTTTTAGAGTACCTCCCATAGACGTAAATTGGGGTGATTTTATTTTCTCATCCAACCTTGTAGTGTGGGGTATCGTTGGATAGGTCTTTTAAAACCATTAGGGGTTTGCTGAGACGATTTTTCGATTCAGTGATTTGTTGTTGTTAGAGTTGTTGCCAGTTGTTGTGTCTAACAACTGGTAGCATGGTGTACGGTTGTGTCACTCTGAAGATGAGCTCTGGTTGAGTTCGAAACGCGTCAGTGTAGTGTGGTGGTGGTGATGGATGGGTTTGTGTGATTTGTGTGTGTTCTTACAGTGTGGAGGTGGAGGAACTGCATGAACACGCATATTTTGCATAAGCTTAGCTATCTTAAGGTCGCAGGTGAGCAAGGAAATTATTTTAGTTCATTGATATGGACCTCCGCAAAGTAACGCCTGATTCAATAAATTATTTAAAACTATAACGGCTAAGTTTGCTTGAGAACTATTAGTAGTTTAAGAGTAAATAGCAGCCTAAGGTATAAAATATACCTAAACTTGGAAGATTCCGTATAAAATACGAAATCCTTAGAAAAATATTACTTAATTTTTCCGTAATGGCTACGTAACCCTATTTTGGGCGTGTCCGACACGCTCTTGGCCGCTTTTTATATTTGTGTGAATTCCATTCAAATAGATAACACACAGATAGTTTCATTCACTCAGTCAATCCATGCGTGCCAGCTTTCGTGAATCGACCTGTACTTCTCATGGAAGCTCTCAAACGGATGTCGATTCGGTTTCATTTACGTGAAACCCAGTTTCCTTATGCTGGTTTTTAGCTGTTTGATAAAAATCGGTCAAATGTCGAGGGTTTCTCAACTTTATTTACTAAGTTATTTAGGTTCATCATCATCATCCCAGCCTATATACGTCCCACTGCAGGGCACAGGCTCCCCCTCAGAATGAGAGGGCTTGGGCAGTAGTTCCCACGCGGGCCCAGTGCGGATTGGGAACTTCACACATACCATTGAATTGCTTCGCAGGTTTGTGCAGGTTTCCTCACGATGTTTTCCTATTTAGGTTATTTAGGGTATTTCGGTTATTGCTTATCAATTTACGAACCCCTAAAAATGCGTCCATGCATCTCTAAAGTCTCACCCGCTTTATAAAACGCTGAACTACTTAGATAGTTAAGTAAGGTAAGTATTTTCTTACTAAAGCATTTCTGGCCCCATTCATCAAAAAGTGTTTTCCAATTTAGAAACTTCAAGCAAAAATAAATAGCAATTACTGGAACAGCCAGCGGCACGTTCTCATAACATGGAACCTCATTTTTTTTAAGAATAAGAAACATGATCTGCGTGGCATGAAGTACTTTACTACAGGAGATCCCTTCTGCCGAAGATGGCATTCAAAGTCAAAGTTGTGAGTAGCATAGACGAGGGTACACCGACACACCGAGGTACCCTCGATCACAAGGTTCTTTGGTTGCTGCAATATTGACACTCCTTTTAGTGACCTCCTCTCTCCCCAACTTCCTCGCCCTGTAAACTTAAATTTTCTTCTAGAATAAGCACACACTCGCCTTATAACTGTATTATTTAAATGTATAAAAACAAAAATAATAATAATTACGAGTATACGATTAGGTGATAAATTAAATATCTCTAAACTTGGGAGTTTTTTTTTTTTTGTGTTATTCCATACTTACATTTCATTTTTAGCGTGAAAGAATATCAAAGACTCGACACAAATAAACACACACGCACCATCTAATATGACTTTGTGGCAATGAACTTTGTTATGACTGTAGACGTTCTGCAGATGTATATACAACACCTCAACAGCGACCGAAAAAAAAAACCAGTTCAAAACTTTGTAAAGGCACCTCCATTCATAAAGTATCTACTTACTACGCTCCATAGTAATGATACTTTTGCTTGAGGCAATTTGGGAAAGCATTACGGAAGGAGGATGCCTCAGGCATAAAGACTCTTCGACAACAACTCTGACTCATTCTTCTACAATATGTAAAATTGCTCAGGGTGACAATTTTAAATATCGGAAATACAAACTGAGACATGGATGCACAGAAAAACCAGAAAAGAGACCAGCGCTGGGAATCGAACCCAGGTCCTCAGCAATCCGTGTTGCGTGCTATAACCCCTACACTACCACTGGACAGGAATCTAGACACGAATTTTTCTTATGCATACATATCTCAGCTTGCTTATTTCTACTACGCTACTTATGCAGCAGCACTAGCGACATCTATGTTCCGCTCTCATATCAAATAATTAACTGGCCGCATTTCTGATCAGATCATTAATGATGATATCCGCAGTAGAACTAAGGTTACTGACATAGCCCGAAGAATTGCGAAACTGAAGTGGCAGTGGGCGGGGCACATTGCTCGCAGGACTGATGGCCGATGGGGTCAGAAGGTTCTCGAATGGCGTCCGCGGACCGGGAGACGAGCTGTCAGTAGGCCTCCAACAAGATGGAGCGACGACCTGTTAAGATCGCGGGATCGCATTGAATGCAGAAAGCACAAGACCGGTCTGAGTGGAGAGCCTTGGGCAGAGGCCTATGTCTAGCAGTGGACGTCTTTCGGCTGACATGATGATGATGATGATTTCTGATCAGAAGGAACCTTTGATTTTTTATTTATATCAACTGTCAACGAACATACTATAGATTACCGTAGGCTATTTTTTGTTTAGTATCATCACTTCATCAGTAATGATGAGTAAAAATGATCAGGCCTCCCCCATAGACCTACAGTTGCTTCGGTTATTTTATTAGCTAGGTACCTATACAATTTCAGCTAGGTACCTATACAATTTCAGAAGGGACGGACTTAACTGTATCAACGTTGAATTCTGATATGGTACTTTGAAAGAAGTATGTAAAAAAAAAACAACAACCACCATAATTATTTTATTCTACTCAGACATAATTGTGTAGTCTCTCAATTTATGCGATCCAGTATTGGAACTATGAGGTTTCCTTGCAGCTGTGAACCGAAAAAGTTAGTTAATTAGTTAAGTAGGTTAATTTTATTGTCATCCAAAATATAAAACATAGTGTGTGTGTTTGTCCATCTTTCACGTCGAAACGGAGCGACGGCTTGACTTGATTTTTGGCAAAGAGATAGTTTATGGGCCAGAGAGTGACATAGGCTACTTTATATCCCGGAAGAATGCACAGTTCCCGAGGGAACAGTGCGATAACCGAATTCCACACGGACGAAGCCGCGGGCAAAAGCTAGTAATTAATAATTATTAAAAGCAAAATAATGATGGTTTCTATAACTGACTAGATGTCACTAGTATCGTGAAATCCATTTGACAACTTTGAGAATCGTATTATGATTGGTTTTTTGGAATCTTTTTGTATTTTTTATTCCAAAAAACCAATCTTAATTTGATTGCTTAGTAACGATATTTCTTGTCCGGGTGAGCGGTTAGTTCCAATGTAGTGCCGAAAAAGTTTCTCGATGAGGGCTACGGCATAGATGTCGCTAGCGTCACTGCTTAAGTGGCTTAATAAGAAACAAACAAGCTGAGATATGAGGTGCATAGGGGAAATTCGTGTCGGTACCGTTGACCATCAGTGGTGTAGCGGTATAGCACGCGGTACGGATTACCAAGGACCTGGGTTCGATTCCCAGTGATGGTCTTATTTTTCTGGTTTTTCTGTGCATCTATATTTCAGTTTGTATTTTCAATTTGAGAATCGTGTCACGTTTTTGATTGGCTAAGCAATAAAATGAGTCCGTCGCTGCAAGACAGGCCCTGTACTAAGTTACGAAGTGCACAATTCCAACTTCTTATCTTGCCGTCCCGCTGAAGCTTATATTATTTAATACGAGTGAGAGAGACAGTACGATACTAACTTCGATTTTCGAATTTCGTTAGCCCCCCCTGTAACGTCAAACGTAACTCACGATACTAACGCCATCTATTGAAACCCTCATTAATTGAACTTGGTAAGCATACTGTTAACAACTATTTCTGTAGTATTGGGCTTATGAATGATGCTGCAAGCTAGGTACTCGCAATGTTTCACCCGCCAACACGAGAGGGCGTGTCTTCGTAGGAAAGTCGCAGCATATTTTGTATGATAATTTAACTTAAACTGACTTTACAACTACTCACGTTTTCTTGATTTTGATTCCAGTTGTTTAATCTCCACGTCAACATTTCCTGTTTATGAAATAGTGACAATAGTACATTACACAACCAGGTGGTTAACTTATGGAATATCTAAGTCATAGGCATGAACTTGACGCTGTCAAAGTTGAATCAAAGAGCTAAATTGTTTCAATGTATTATTACCTGTAGTGAACTGTCATATCATAGCTTACATCTATATTATTTCATGTATTTATTGTTTAGTTTAACCTAGTGTATCCTATCCTCATTTCAGACAGTAACTGGTAGTTATCCCACCGAAAACTGGCTGATTATCAAACAAGTCGTCCACCTACCCACCGTGTCTCTGTCAACCTCGACACTGGCAGAATCATCAAGAAATTGATGGAGCCACTTTTCCTAAATTTGAATTGATTGATTTAGGCATTCGAAGAATTTATGTATTTCTTTAGAATGTAGAGTAAAAATGGGGGTTTTATATCGGGGTGTGGCCTATAATACGAGCAAATACTTAAAACATAGATCGTAAAACATAATCTTAAATGGCTAATTTAGCCCTGCGACTTTTCAAAAATAATGGAGTCTTTAGATTTTCCTTTTTTCATACAAATTAAATACTGCAATCAATGTACGCCATCCTTAGAAAACAACGCTACAAACATCAAACATTTTGCATTACATTGCTTCTTCGAAAAAAAAACTTTAGTGTAGGTAGGTAATAAAAATTAAAAAACTAATTATTTTTAAAAGTCGCTGAACTAATGTTGTTCATTATGACGAGTATGATCTATGTTTTAATTATTTGCTCATATTACAGGCCACACCCGTTAAATACAAACGCCAAACGAAAGTGTGGCGTACGTAATTTAATACATAAATTACCAGAGTAAATAATTGTTTCGAGGAATATTAGAGAAAGAGAAACAGACAGGCAGGTACCTACCATCACACGTTCCTGTGCGCGGCCAGTGATGGAAATATAGTAATATGGTGATATTTTGTGAGGTTTCGAAGTATTTATTAAGAGGTAAGGCCTATTTTACGAGTACCTATGTGGCTTCATGTGATCAGATATGTTAAATTTACAAAGATACATACCATCGTCATTTAGGTTTACTAAATCACACAAAACACAAATTAATAATTTAACAAACACTTAAATCACACATTTCAATAAGACCATTAATTAAGACTTTAATATGTATTTTAGAAGTCTTACAAATATAAAAAAAAAACTTACCATCGATATCAGAAATTGTAATACTTTTGTCCTTCTCTATGGCTGCAAAAGAACAGTCATTGATTGACTCTTCCTTGACTACTTTAGCTAGTTACTCTGACATTTACAAATACAAGGTTTCATTTTCACTATCACTGCTTATATATGTCCAACAGCATAGCACAGGCCTGCTCTTAAAATAAGATGGCATTCACACACAACTTCACACACCCACCATTTATTCAGAACGGTTTTCTTTACTTAAATCTTGTGGTAAATTTCAAATGTTACTTTTGCACTTATATTCCGCAAAAACTCAAGGGTATGAACCCGGGCTCGAACCCACGATCCTCTGCTTGAGAGACCATAGGTCTTGTCACCTACTTCCATGCTACCACGGATTATACACAAATATAATAACAGTTTATATTTATTAATTTAAAGATGTTAAACTCACCATTAATCGCAGGTTTTAATTGAGGCTCTACCTGATCCTTAGAATAAGTGCTTATCACAGCAATAATAAAGTTTTCTACATGTTTCACCCATGTATTATTCGCAGGATCTTGAAGAAAAAAATATGTGTTTAGTATCTCTAGAGCAGGGTTTCTTGAACTTTTTGCAGTCATGGACCACTTTCACAATTTAAACAATTCCACGGACCCCTGTCAAAAATATTTTTGGAATTTTCCTAATAAATGTTTACAGACCTACTGCGGACCTCTGATACACATGAACCCACTTTAAGGAACCCTGCTCTAGAGTGTTAAATTAAATGTATAAAATATAAAGACTTATTCAAATTGTAAAGAAATAGATAAAAGTTATTTTGAGATTTTAGGGTTCCGTACCTCAAAAAGAAAAACTGAACCCTTATCGTCTGTTTCTCTGTCCGTCTGATAGGACCCTTTATCTAGAACGTGTATAGGGATCATGCTAAAATGATTATTACTTACCTACTAATTTTTTCAGTACACAGGTCTACACTTGGTGCAGTAAAAAATCAAACTTCAAAGTCAACGCAAACAAAAGACGCAGCCAAAAAAACGGTGTAACCATACAAATTGCCATAACCAGAAAACCTATATAGTATTTCTGGTCTTTATATATCATCATCGTCATCATTAGTTCACTGAAGTGGCGTTGGGCTAGCCACGTCTGTCGCAGGACCGATGAACGGTGGAGCAGACGAGTCCCCGAATGGAGAGCACGGACGGAAAACGTAGTGTAGGGCGTCCTGAGGCACGGTGGATGGAGGACCTTAAGAGGGTCGCTGGCGGCGGATCGATGCGAGGGGCTGAAGACAGTGTTGTGGCGCGCCATGGAAGAGGCCTATGTCCTGCAGTGGACTGCTGTAGGCTGATGATGTTGATATATCATCAACATATCAGCCGTAGGATGTCCATTGTTGGACATAGGCCTCCCCCATAGACCTCCAGTTGCTTCGGTTGGAAGCGGCTTGCATCCAACGTGAACTCGCGGCTTTAACCAGGTCATACGTCCATAGGTGGACGTCCTATACTGCGCTTGCCGATCTGCGCTTGTTATATCTATTTTTATGAAAATTTAATGGTAGGTATGATTTCAATATCCAATAATGTCTAATTATTCAGAAAAAATTTATCGGAAAAAATTTACAACTTTTACAAGTTTATAATCAAGAATAAAATACCTTCTGTTGTTTTTGAAATATCGTCTGTAAAAACAGGTAAAAACATATCACGTCTAAATCTATTGAGTAGTGACATGATTTGACTCGCGTAGCTTTCACTAGATGGCGCTGTAAAACTTTTTTAACAAAGGTAGGAATTTTGGTGATGGCGCCATCTAGTGAAATCGATATGAGGAACTTCCATTACATCCTATCATACCATGACCGTAATAGTTACGTCTCAGGCAAAAATATATTCTTAGTATTGAAAACTATGAAACTATGGCGTTTCATAAAAAACCGTCGACGTCGCGTGTCAAAAAATATGAAGCGTTTCAAATACGCCTAAATTCATGCAAATTTGAGTCGTTATGTGTGTTGTCTGTATATCAAACAAAGCTCAAAACACAGTAACGATGTTTGAAAACTTTGACTGTGCAGCGCGACTGTCCTTTGACATTTCGGGTGTTTTATTAGTACATACATAAGAAATTACTTACTTAAACATTTATTCAATCATAGCAATCGATACAATAAACAAATTTATGTTTTATCCCGAATAATTGTTATGTTTCTCCGGGGCACTAACTTGCATTCAAAAGTAAAGCTAATGATTTTGAAGTTACATTTTCATACTTAATATTAGATAATTATTATCGAGTAGATATTTTACCTTCATCAAATGACCGCAATGGTTTCTTTTGTCTATTATATTCGTACATAATCGCAGATTCACCTGTGAATATTCATTAGATTAGAATTAGTTACCGTCGGTTGACCCGGGAAGATGGAGTTGCCACAGCTGCACAGCTATGTAGCAGTTGTAATGGACTTGTTTCCTTGTAAATCTAATTAGTCTGTGAATTAGCATATTAGAAGATATTGGACACGTATTTATTAATTTTTCAATTAAACAGTAAATCACAAAACAAAAGCGCGTCAAAGTTGAAAATTTGAAGAATTCACGTATTTGACAAATTGATCACTAAGAATATTTACCATTTCGTTCCACTGCAATACAAAGAATTTAAGTTACAACACTTTAGACACTAGATTATTAACTTAGTCAAAATGTCCTCCTAAGTGACTGTGGAACCTTACCACAGAAAGTGTCAGTGACTAGACTATCGTATTGCTTAACAAGGCAATGAGTGTGTAGCTTACTGTGAGAACATTCTATGGTGGATTTGGAATAAACCTACTTACGCGCCACAAGCAAAATATGGGGGAATGATAGCAGATAATAAATGCCTTGGGTTCCAGAGATTATGCAGCGAATCATGGCGGTAAAAAATGGCGGCAAATGAAAAATAAAATATGAATTTGGCAACACATTATTAGGTAGACTAATATTAACATTACCTTTAACGTCTAATAAAACTGATTCTTTCTTTTCAGTATCTGAAACAATAAAAATTGAATCAGTCTTATTAACGTTCAAAAAAACATCAACAGTACTTTGTTTTTTTTACTCCAATGATCTGAGAACTACCCGTGACCACGGCCAGTGTAATGTGACCGTAAAGTCATTCTAACTATTTTATTTATTTATCTTGTAATGTGTCCCATTGCTGGGCAAACGCCTCCCAGTCTGACTGAAAACGGTCCAAATCGTCCCACCATATCCTAGGTTTGCCTCTGCTCCGATGCTCATTAAACGGAACCGAATTGATGATAACTTACAATACATAATACTAATTAATACATAATATTCATTTATCTACATGCATATCGTAACTTCCCTATTAGGTATATGTTCAGAAACGACTATCAAATGGCCTTTATTAAGAAACCTGGTATCTGCGGGTGCATCTTAATGTTCACATTAAAGTACGGAATTTTTACATAAATATCGGTAATATTTTAGAACTTATGCATGCATGTAGATAATAATTGTTATTATAAATATAATTTAGTTTTTTATTATCTTTTTTAGGCTTTGGTAGGTACTTCAAACTAGTTATCAGTAACACTAACTTAAAAATACAGGCCATATCTGAACATATTATAGAAAACTTATGATATGCATGTAGATAAAGTTATGTATGCGGCTATACATAATTAGGCATTAAAACACTCGTGTGATCTTATTATGAAACTCGCCTTCGGCTCGTTTCATAAAACCACACTCGTACTTTAATGCCTCTCATTATGCACCAGCCACATAAATAACTATTATAACATATTTAGTCAATCCCTTGTCGTCACTTATCTAAATGACAGTTTCCGATCCTGGTGAACGGCTGCGAAGCTTTGAAATTAACGCTGAAAGAAGAGAATAAGCTGCTAGTGGCAGAACGAGTAATTTTGCGGAAGACTCTAGGGCTGACTCAGAGAGAAGACGGAAGCTGGAGGGTAAGAAAAAATAGGGAAATCGAAGATCTAGTGTCTGAACTGGTTATTGGAGAGACCAGAGCGTCCAGACTCCGGTGACTGCAAGTGGAAAGGCTAGGAGAGGATCGAGCCGTGAAGAGAGCGTACTTAGGACGACCGAGGGGACGTAGACCGGTTGATCGTCCCAGGTACCGCTGGAGGGACGAGGTCCTGAAAAGAAATTTTGGACCTCGGGGTCGAAGGCTGGCAGGAGGTGGCTCAAGAATGTAAAGCATGGCGTAATCTGATGTTGGAGGGCATAACCCACTTTTGCTCACTGCGTCCTGATAGTAGTACTTAGGGCTACGGTATAGATGTCGCTAGCGTCACTGCTTAAGTGGCTAAATAAGAAACAAACAAGCTGAGACATGTGGTGCATAGGGGAAATTCGTGCCTGTACCGTTGTTCAGCAGTGGTGTAGCGGTATAGCACGTGGCACGGAATGCCGAGGATCTGGGTTCGATTCCCAGTGCTGGTCTTATTTTTCTGGTTTTTCTGTGCATCTATATTTCAGTTTGTATTTTCAAGTAGGTAGTACCTACTTAAGTTGTCTTTACTTATGCTAGTTTACCTTCCACAGTCTTCTGTATGTGCGACTTGGCCGCTTCGTAGCCGTACCGCGACACGAGCTTTTCGATGCGCGCGCGCAATCCCACGAGCCAGCTCGGCTTGTCTTTGATTCGGCGATACTGATACCTACACGCGAACAAACATGCTCGTTTGGTCTGCACTATCTGTGACCGAAATGTTTTGATCTCACGATACTAACGCATCTAGCGATATTTCGCCTCTGTGTGAAAACCATTGAGTTATGCGACACAATAGAGGGCTATCGCGAATGAATTCGCCGCTAGAGGCGCTAGTGTAGCGTGAGGTCTCCGAAATGTCAAATCTCATAGTTTTTGGGTGAGCTACGCGGGTTTATTTATAATAAGATTTTTTTGTGATATTTTGCATAACTTGAAATTAATTATGGCAATTATGCGTTACGGGGCAATTAATGTCTGTGTTTTGAGACAGTTTTGTCTTTCGGAAACTTTTGTGCTCCCTTTTTTTCCGAACAAAACGGGACTAAGCAACACTGTGGTTGCTGGATATTTTTATGGTACGGTTTTAAGGTGTTTTAAATATAATTTTAATCTTAATTTTGTTTTAACGCCCGTAATAACAGACTCTGAAAGCCACACTTAAAAACCTCACGCAACAGTACGCCATCTAGTGAGACAAAAAACGATAGCCCTCATTATTAGGACTAGCAATTTTATGGTACCCGATAGTTTCATATACCTACATACATATAGGTATACCTAGATCCCTCAGAGACAAAGTAAAATACAAAATTTACTTGATCTGATTTAGAATATAGAGCGGTACTTTACTTACCATAGGAAGATCCTGAGTCATCAACGCCAGTACGTAGAATAGGACGTCCATCGGCGTTTACAACTGCCATGTTTTATTTTTTTAATTTCAGCTTAAAATACGGAGCGATACAAAAATATTCCTATAGCGGAAAGGAAGTATGGTCCTTTTGTACTCGTATTAGGTATCTAAGTCCATTGGCAAATTAAAACCGCAGTACGACTCTATGACTTAGCGTTTTTTTTTACTCCGACGCAATAAGAGGGGCGTAATAAGTTTGATGATAAGTTGTTGTTGTTGTTGTTGTTGTAACTCTTTATTGTACATAAAACATATGAAAATTACAATTAACAAGAGAAAGAGATGTACAAAGGCGAACATATCCCTTAAAGGGATCTCTTCCATTAACCTTTGAACGATTGAAAGGACAACAAGAAAGATTAAGGGGCTGTTTCACCATCCATTGATTAGTGTTAACTGGCGGTTAGGTGTGATGCCGTCTGTATTTGTTTTGTTCGAATAGACGGAGACGGCATCACATTTAACCGTCGGTTGACGCTAATCAATGGATGGTGAAACAGCCCCTAAAAGGATAAGTATTGTCTGTCTGCGGCTTTTAAAAGTTTTAACCGATTTTGATGTGTTTTTTTTTATCGAAAGTTTCTTTAATCGAGATGGTTCTTAGGTAATTTTCATTAAAATAGTTCAGAGCTTTTTGAGATTGAACATTGCGCAAAAAATTATACAATTTAAGAAAAAGTAAGGACTATATAAACTTCATCTAGTAACCTTGGCGCGTTAATTTACAACGCAAATTTGAAATTTGAAGGCGATGCTATTTTCACAATGTATTTTTGGAAATTCGCACGGGAAGTTTTTCATCTAGTACCTATATACTCTACTAGTGTAAGTCAGGAATAATACACAAACTACTTTTTGTGTTGAAATTTCAACCGCTTGGATTATATAGACATGAAATTCGGAGCGGTTTTTTTTTTATACAACGTGAACTTCGTGATATAATTTTTGGGGATTCCCACGGGATTTTTTGTAAAATCCCTGAATTTGAATTCAATTGCTAGGGTAAAGGCTAGTATAAAATTAAATCTAAAACTCACTTGACTTGTAACTGTGCAGTCCATGAATTTTATTCACAAACAAACAAATCTAGAAAACATTCACACAATTATAGATAGAAAAGAATTGAACATTTAATCCACTTTTATTATGAATTTACAAAAACCCTCAAAAACCACTTCAATTATTATTTCACGCAAAATCCATTATTACTTACAGCATAAACCTTCAAATATTTCGTCATTTCTAAAAAACCTAAAAATTCTACTAAGTTACAAAATTATTCACAAAAACATTGACTAATAAAAACTATGCAACATTATCTTTAAGAATTTAAGACAGCCAACTCTTACGATCAGTAAGGAAAGGTTCCAACTGCAATGACGATCCAAAAACAAAATAAACTTTATGCCACTTGCCATATGGTTAAAACACAACCGCCAAAAAATTGAATAGACCTATTTATTTTAAGCCATAAATTTATAATTAAAATTGAAATTTTACGGTTATTACACTTTATTCGAAGCCAGTGAGCAAGTCTCTTGTTTTAGGCAGTTGTCTCACCGCCGGCGAGGAAACGATTGGCTATCGACTATTTTCTCGCTCAAAAAACGAACAAAAGATATAAGATCCTGTGTGAGTAAAAGAGACATATATATTAATAGTTGATCGCTGGCGGTTCACACTGCCGGCGAGAACTCACTTTACATCTTTTGTCGCAGCGACAAGAGCTATAAAACTCGCCGAGCTATTAAACTAGCTCAGCGATACTCGCTCAGCGCTGTTAGCTTGGCGGCCGCCCGGCTCGAGCGAGTGGAGCGAGTAATCGCCCGTCGTGCTCGAACACTCGCTTTTCACTGCTCGCCCACTCGTTTCTAGTTACTCGCTCTGCTCGCTTCTCGCTCATCGTCGGCGGTGAGACAAGTGCCTTATGTGTCTTTATTTGTGTTCAAACCAAACTGACTGTAAGCCGCCGAATGTGAGCGGACTCACTGTGATTATGATAACGTATTGTCGGTTAGATGTGAACGAAAAAGTGAATATGTATGGAAATACAATAAACTGCGTAACGTCGGCGGCTGACAGTCATTCTGGTTTGAACACGGCCTAAGTAACTTAAAAAAAACAAGATGTACGTCCAATGTCTTTTAATGTCAACGAAATACATTCTTAACGTTAGCTAAATAATTAAAAAACAACAATAAAAAGTCATTCTAGTAACATTATAAAAAAGCTATATTATTTACAAAAATACAAAGTCATCTTCCACTGCCCTTCTCGTCTTGTGACACATTTTATGTCAATCAATAAATTGAAAATGTCAGTATTGAGTCATGCAACTGTGACAGTATAAACACGACTGC
>NC_133496.1:15216783-15278246 GCF_025370935.1 Choristoneura fumiferana | reverse complement strand
AATCGACCTGACTTCTCATGGAAGCTCTCAAACGGATGTCGATTCGGTTCATTACGTGAAACCCAGTTTCCTTATGCTGGTTTTTAGCTGTTTGATAAAAATCGGTCAAATGTCGAGGGTTTCTCAACTTTATTTACTAAGTTATTTAGGTTCATCATCATCATCCCAGCCTATATACGTCCCACTGCAGGGCACAGGCCTCCCCTCAGAATGAGAGGGCTTGGGCAGTAGTTCCCACGCGGCCCAGTGCGGATTGGGGAACTTCACACATACCATTGAATTGCTTCGCAGGTTTGTGCAGGTTTCCTCACGATGTTTTCCTATTTAGGTTATTTAGGGTATTTCGGTTATTGCTTATCAATTTACGAACCCCTAAAAATGCGTCCATGCATCTCTAAAGTCTCACCCGCTTTATAAAACGCTGAACTACTTAGATAAGTAAGGTAAGTATTTTCTTACTAAAGCATTTTCTGGCCCCATTCATCAAAAAGTGTTTTCCTAATTTAGAAACTTCAAGCAAAAATAAATAGCAATTACTGGAACAGCCAGCGGCACGTTCTCATAACATGGAACCTCATTTTTTTTAAATAAGAAACATGATCTGCGTGGCATGAAGTACTTTACTACAGGAGATCCCTTCTGCGAAGATGGCATTCAAAGTCAAAGTTGTGAGTAGCATAGACGAGGTACACCGACAGACCGAGTACCCTCCATCACAAGGGTTCTTTGGTTGCTGCAATATTGACACTCCTTTTAGTGACCTCCTCTCTCCCCAACTTCCTCGCCCTGTAAACTTAAATTTTCTTCTAGAAATAAGCACACACTCGCCTTATAACTGTATTATTAAATGTATAAAAACAAAAATAATAATAATTACGAGTATACGATTAGGTGATAAATTTAAATTCTCTAAACTTGGAGTTTAATTTTTTTTATGTTTATTCCATACTTACATTCATTTTTAGCGTGAAAATATCAAAGACACCGACACAAATAAACACACACGCACCAATCTAATATGACTTTGTGGAAATGAACTTTGCTATGACTGTAGACGTTCTGCAGATGTATATACAACACCTCAACAGCGACCGAAAAAAAAACCAGTTCAAAACTTTGTAAAGGCACCTCCATTCATAAAGTATCTACTTACTACGCTCCATAGTAATGTACTTTTGTTGAGGCAAATTGGGAAAGCATTACGTAAGGAGGATGCCTCAGGCATAAAGACTCTTCGACAACAACTCTGACTCATTCTTCTACAATATGTAAAATTGCTCAGGTGACAATTTTTAAATATCGGAAATACAAACTGAGACATGGATGCACAGAAAAAACCAGAAAAGAGACCAGCGCTGGGAATCGAACCCAGGTCTCAGCAATCCGTGCTGCGTGCTATAACCCCTACCCACCGCTGGAAGGAATCTAGACACGAAATTTTCCTATGCATACATATCTTCAGGTTGCTTATTTCTACTACGCTACTTATGCAGCAGCACTAGCATCTAGCTCTATCATTTCGTTCGGAAGCTCGAGAAGGTTTATGTTCAGCTGGCGTGCTATGTTTACAGTTTTTTTATGATTGATATTATCGGTAAAAATAATTAACTGGCCGCATTTCTGATCAGATCATTAATGATGATATCCGCAGTAGAACTAAGGTTACTGACATAGCCCGAAGAATTGCGAAACTGAAGTGGCAGTGGCGGGGCACATTGCTCGCAGGACTGATGGCCGATGGGGTCAGAAGGTTCTCGAATGGCGTCCGTGGACCGGGAGACGAGCTGTCAGTAGGCCTCCAACAAGATGGAGCGACGACCTGGTTAAGGTCGCGGGATCGCATTGGATGCAGGAAGCACAAGACCGGTCTGAGTGGAGAGCCTTGGGGAGAGGCCTATGTCTAGCAGTGGACGTCTTTCGGCTGACATGATGATGATGATGATTTCTGATCAGAAGGAACCTTTGATTTTTTATTTATATCAACTGTCAACGAACATACTATAGATTACCGTAGGCTATTTTTTGTTTAGTATCATCACTTCATCAGTAATGATGAGTAAAAATGATCCCCCATAGACCTGCAGTTGCTTCGGTTATTTTATTAGCTAGGTACCTATACAATTTCAGAAGGGACGGACTTAACTGTATCAACGTTGAATTCTGATATGGTACTTTGAAATATGTAAAAAAAACAACAAACACATAATTATTTTATTCTACTCAGACATAATTGTGTAGTCTCTCAATTTATGCGATCCAGTATTGGAACTATGAGGTTTCCTTGCAGCTGTGAACCGAAAAAGTTAGTTAATTAGTTAAGTAGGTTAATTTTATTGTCATCCAAAATATAATACATAGTGTTTTTTTGTATGTTTGTCCATCTTTCACGTCGAAACGGAGCGACGGCTTGACGTGATTTTTGGCATAGAGATAGTTTATGGGCCAGAGAGTGACATAGGCTACTTTATATCCCGGAAGAATGCACAGTTCCCGAGGGAACAGTGCGATAACCGAATTCCACACGGACGAAGCCGCGGGCAAAAGCTAGTAATTAATAATTATTAAAAGCAAAATAATGATGGTTTCTATAACTGACTAGATGTCACTAGTATCGTGAAATCCATTTGACAACTTTGAGAATCGTATTATGATTGGTTTTTTGGAATCTTTTTGTATTTTTTATTCCAAAAAACCAATCTTAATTTGATTGCTTAGTAACGATATTTCTTGTCCGGGTGAGCGGTTAGTTCCAATGTAGTGCCGAAAAAGTTTCTCGATGAGGGCTACGGCATAGATGTCGCTAGCGTCACTGCTTAAGTGGCTTAATAAGAAACAAACAAGCTGAGATATGAGGTGCATAGGGGAAATTCGTGTCGGTACCGTTGACCATCAGTGGTGTAGCGGTATAGCACGCGGTACGGATTACCAAGGACCTGGGTTCGATTCCCAGTGATGGTCTTATTTTTCTGGTTTTTCTGTGCATCTATATTTCAGTTTGTATTTTCAAATTTGAGAATCGTGTCACGTTTTTGATTGGCTAAACAATTAAATGAGTCCGTCGCTGCAAGACAGGCCCTGTACTAAGTTACGAAGTGTAAAATTCCAACTTCGTATCTTGCCGTCCCGCTGAAGCTTATATTATTTAATACGAGTGAGAGAGACAGTACGATACTAACTTCGATTTTCGAATTTCGTTAGCCCCCCCTGTAACGTCAAACGTAACTCACGATACTAACGCCATCTATTGAAACCCTCATTAATTGAACTTGGTAAGCATACTGTTAACACACTATTTCTGTAGTATTGGGCTTATGAATGATGCTGCAAGCTAGGTACTCGCAATGTTTCACCCGCCAACACGAGAGGGCGTGTCTTCGTAGGAAAGTCGCAGCATATTTTGTATGATAATTTAACTTAAACTGACTTTACAACTACTCACGTTTTCTTGATTTTGATTCCAGTTGTTTAATCTCCACGTCAACATTTCCTGTTTATGAAATAGTGACAATAGTACATTACACAACTAGGTGGTTAACTTATGGAATATCTATGTCATAGGCATGAACTTGACGCTGTCAAAGTTAAATCAAAGAGCTAAATTGTTTCAATGTACCTGTAGTGATCTGTCATATCATAGCTTACATCTATATTATTTCATGTATTTATTGTTTAGTTTAACCTAGTGTATCCTATCCTCATTTCAGACAGTAACTGGTAGTTATCCCACCGAAAACTGGCTGATTATCAAACAAGTCGTCCACCTACCCACCGTGTCTCTGTCAACCTCGACACTGGCAGAATCATCAAGAAATTGATGGAGCCACTTTTCCTAAATTTGAATTGATTGATTTAGGCATTCGAAGAATTTATGTATTTCTTTAGAATGTAGAGTAAAAATGGGGGTTTTATATCGGGGTGTGGCCTATAATACGAGCAAATACTTAAAACATAGATCGTACTCGTCAAACTAAACAACATAATCTTAAATGGCTAATTTAGCCCTGCGACTTTTCAAAAATAATGGAGTCTTTAGATTTTCCTTTTTTCATACAAATTAAATACTGCAATCAATGTACGCCATCCTTAGAAAACAACGCTACAAACATCAAACATTTTGCGTTACATTGCTTCTTCGAAAAAAAAACTTTAGTGTAGGTAGGTAATAAAAATTAAAAAAAACTAATTATTTTAAAAGTCGCTGAACTAATGTTGTTCATTATGACGAGTATGATCTATGTTTTAATTATTTGCTCATATTACAGGCCACACCCGTTAAATACAGTTCACAATAAATTTAAGTCCTGTGTCATAGCCAAACGAAAGTGTGGCGCACGTAATTTAATACATAAATTACCAGAGTAAATAATTGTTTCGAGGAATATTAGAGAAAGAGAAACAGACAGGCAGGTACCTACCATCACACGTTCCTGTGCGCGGCCAGTGAGGGAAATATAGTAATATGGTGATATTTTGTGAGGTTTCGAAGTATTTATTAAGAGGTAAGGCCTATTTTACGAGTACCTATGTGGCTTCATGTGATCAGATATGTTAAATTTACAAAGATACATACCATCGTCATTTAGGTTTACTAAATTAAAGAAAACAGAAATTAATAATTTAACAAACACTTAAATCACATATTTGAATAAGTATATCACACATTTCAATAAGACCTTAATTAAGACTTTAATATGTATTTTTTCCGGACATTTTGTATAAGAAGTCTTACAAATATTAAAAAAAACTTACCATCGATATCAGAAATTGTAATACTTTTGTCCTTCTCTATGGCTGCAAAAGAACAGTCATTGATTGACTCTTCCTTGACTACTTTAGCTAGTTACTCTGACATTTACAAATACAAGGTTTCATTTTCACTATCACTGCTTATATATGTCCAACAGCATAGCACAGGCCTGCTCTTAAAATAAGATGGCATTCACACACAACTTTACACACCCACCATTTCTTCAGAACGGTTTTCTTTACTTAAATCTTGTGGTAAATTTCAAATGTACTTTTGCACTTATATTCCGCAAAAACTCAAGGGTATGAACCCGGGCTCGAACCCACGATCCTCTGCTTGAGAGACCATAGGTCTTGTCACCTACTTCCATGCTACCACGGATTATACACAAATATAATAACAGTTTATATTTATTAATTTAAAGATGTTAAACTCACCATTAATCGCAGGTTTTAATTGAGGCTCTACCTGATCCTTAGAATAAGTGCTTATCACAGCAATAATAAAGTTTTCTACATGTTTCACCCATGTATTATTCGCAGGATCTTGAAGAAAAAAATATGTGTTTAGTATTTCTAGAGCAGGGTTTCTTGAACCTTTTGCAGTCATGGACCCCTGTCAAAAATATTTTTGGAATTTTCCTAATAAATGTTTACAGACCTACTGCGGACCCCTGATACACATGAACCCACTTTAAGAAAGAGTGCCTGCCCTAGAGTGTTCAAATTAAATGTATAAAATATAAAGACTTATTCAAATTGTAAGAAATAGATATAATTATTTTGAGATATTTTCCGTACCTCAAAAAGGAAAAACTGAACCCTTATCGTCAGTCTGTCTGTTTCTCTGTCCGTCTGATAGGACCCTTTATCTAGAACGTGTATAGGGATCATGCTAAAATGATTATTACTTACCTACTAATTTTTTCAGTACACAGGTCTACACTTGGTGCAGTAAAAAATCAAACTTCAAAGTCAACGCAAACAAAAGACGCAGCCAAAAAAACGGTGTAACCATACAAATTGCCATAACCAGAAAACCTATATAGTATTTCTGGTCTTTATATATCATCATCGTCATCATTAGTTCACTGAAGTGGCGTTGGGCTAGCCACGTCTGTCGCAGGACCGATGAACGGTGGAGCAGACGAGTCCCCGAATGGAGAGCACGGACGGAAAACGTAGTGTAGGGCGTCCTGAGGCACTGTGGATGGAGGACCTTAAGAGGGTCGCTGGCGGCGGATCGATGCGAGGGGCTGAAGACAGTGTTGTGGCGCGCCATGGAAGAGGCCTATGTCCTGCAGTGGACTGCTGTAGGCTGATGATGTTGATATATCATCAACATATCAGCCGTAGGATGTCCATTGTTGGACATAGGCCTCCCCCATAGACCTCCAGTTGCTTCGGTTGGAAGCGGCTTGCATCCAACGTGAACTCGCGGCTTTAACCAGGTCATACGTCCATAGGTGGACGTCCTATACTGCGCTTGCCGATCTGCGCTTGTTATATCTATTTTTATGAAAATTTAATGGTAGGTATGATTTCAATATCCAATAATGTCTAATTATTCAGTTAATATTTTATCGGAAAAAATTATGACAACTTGGTTACAAGTTTTACGAGTATATTCAAGAATAAAATACCTTCTGTTGTTTTTGAAATATCGTCTGTAAAAACAGGTAAAAACATATCACGTCTAAATCTATTGAGTAGTGACATGATTTGACTCGCGTAGCTTTCACTAGATGGCGCTGTAAAACTATTTTAACACAGGTAGGAATTTTGGTGATAGCGCCATCTAGTGAAATCGATATGAGGAACTTCCATTACATCCTATCATACCATGACCGTAGTAGAGTCAGGCAAAAATATATTCTTAGTATTTGAAAACTATGAAACATGGCGTTTCATAAAAACCGTCGCCGTCGCGTGTCAAAAAATTTGAAGCGTTTCAAATACGCCTAAATTCATGCAAATTTGAGTCGTTATGTGTGTGTCTGTATATCAAACAAAGTTCAAAACACAGTAACGATGTTTGAAAACTTTGACTGTGCAGCGCGACTGTCCTTTAACATTTCGGGTTTTATTAGTAAGGTACATACATAAGTAATTACTTAAACTTTCATATTCATTCATAGCAATCGATACAAAAACAAATTTATGTTTTATCCCGAATAATTGTTAAGTTTCTCCGGGGCACTAACTTGCATTCAAAAGTAAAGCTAATGATTTTGAAGTTACATTTTCATACTTAATATTAGATAATTATTATCGAGTAGATATTTTACCTTCATCAAATGACCGCAATGGTTTCTTTTGTCTATTATATTCGTACATAATCGCAGATTCACCTGTGAATATTCATTAGATTAGAATTAGTTACCGTCGGTTGACCCGGGAAGATGGAGTTGCCACAGCTGCACAGCTATGTAGCAGTTGTAATGGACTTGTTTCCTTGTAAATCTAATTATTTTGTGAATTAGCATATTAGAAGATATTGGACACGTATTTATTCATTTTTCAATTAAACAATAAATTACAAAACAAAAGCGCGTCAAAGTTGAAAATTTGAAGAATTCACGTATTTGACAAATTGATCACTAAGAATATTTACCATTTCGTTCCACTGCAATACAAAGAATTTAAGTTACAACACTTTAGACACTAGATTATTAACTTAGTCAAAATGTCCTCCTAAGTGACTGTGGAACCTTACCACAGAGTGTCACTTAGTCAAAATGTCCTCCTAAGTGACTGTGGAACCTTACCACAGAAAGTGTCAGTGACTAGACTATCGTATTGCTTAACAAGGCAATGAGTGTGTAGCTTACTGTGAGAACATTCTATGGTGGATTTGGAATAAACCTACTTACGCGCCACAGCCAAATATGGGGGAATGATAGCAGATAATAAATGCATTGGGTTCCAGAGATTATGCAGCGAATCATGGCGGTAAAAAATGGCGGCAAATGAAAAATAAAATATGAATTTGGCAACACATTATTAGGTAGACTAATATTAACATTACCTTTTACGTCTAATAAAACTGATTCTTTCTTTTCAGTATCTGAAACAATAAAAATTGAATCAGTCTTATTAACGTTCAAAAAAACATCAACAGTACTTTGTTTTTTTTACTCCAATGATCTGAGAACTACCCGTGACCACGGCCAGTGTAATGTGACCGTAAAGTCATTCTAACTATTTTATTTATTTATCTTGTAATGTGTCCCATTGCTGGGCAAACGCCTCCCAGTCTGACTGAAAACGGTCCAAATCGTCCCACCATATCCTAGGTTTGCCTCTGCTCCGATGCTCATCAAACGGAACCGAATTGATGATAACTTACAATACATAATACTAATTAATACATAATATTCATTTATCTACATGCATATCGTAACTTCCCTATTAGGTATATGTTCAGAAACGACTATCAAATGGCCTTTATTAAGAAACCTGGTATCTGCGGGTGCATCTTAATGTTTACATTAAAGTATCGTGCATACTTTTTTTAAACAATGCATATCTGTACATATTTGTTAGAAAACTATATGACATATGTAGATAATAATTGTTATTATAAAGAAAACTTTAGTTTTTTATTATAATTTCATTTAGGCTTTGGTAGGTACTTCAAACTAGTTATCAGTAACACTAACTTAAAAATACAGGCCATATCTGAACATTATTAGAAAACTTATGATATGCATGTAGATAAAGTTATGTATGCGGCTATACATAATTAGGCATTAAAAACATCGTGTGATCTTATTATGAAACTCGCCTTCGGCTCGTTTCATAAAACCACACTCGTACTTTAATGCCTCTCATTATGCACCAGCCACATAAATAACTATTATAACATATTTAGTCAATCCCTTGTCGTCACTTATCTAAATGACAGTTTCCGATTCTGTGTGAACGGTTGCGAAGCTTTGAAATTAACGCTGAAAGAAGAGAATAAGCTGCTAGTGGCAGAACGAATAATTTTGGCGGAAGACTCTAGGGCTGACTCAGAGAGAAGACGGAAGCTGGAGGGTAAGAAAATAGGGAAATCGAAGATCTAGTCTGAACTCGTTATTGGAGAGACCAGAGCGTCCAGACTCCGGTGACTGCAAGTGGAAAGGCTAAGAGAGGATCGAGCGTACTTAGGACGACCGAGTGGACGTAGACCGGTTGGTCGTCCCAGGTACCGCTGGAGGGACGAGGTCCTGAAAGAAATTTTGGACCTCGGGGTCGAAGGCTGGCAGGAGCTGGCTCAAGAATGTAAAGCATGGCGTAGTCTGGTGTTGGAGACCAGAACACACTTTTGGTCACTGCGCCCTGATAGTACCTAAGTAGTAGTACTTAGGGCTACAGTATAGATGTCACTAGCGTCACTGCTTAAGTGGCTAAATAAGAAACAAACAAGCTGAGTGATATGTGGTGCATAGGGGAAATTCGTGTCTGTACCGTTGTTCAGCAGTGGTGTAGCGGTATAGCACGTGGCACGGAATGCCGAGGATCTGGGTTCGATTCCCAGTGCTGGTCTTATTTTTCTGGTTTTTCTGTGCATCTATATTTCAGTTTGTATTTTCAAGTAGGTAGTACCTACTTAAGTTGTCTTTACTAGCTAGTTTACCTTCCACAGTCTTCTGTATGTGCGACTTGGCCGCTTCATAGCCGTACCGCGACACGAGCTTTTCGATGCGCGCGCGCAATCCCACGAGCCAGCTCGGCTTGTCTTCGGGAACTGATTCGGCTTCTGATAAAAAAGAATGTAAAAGAAATGCAAGATTTGAACCATACTAACAAGACGACATACCTACAATGTTCAAATTCAAATTATCTTTATTGCCACCCAAAAAAATAAAAACAGTGTTTTTTTTAACAAAACATGCATGCCTTTTTCATGTACATACATGGCAGTGGCAAAATATTCATCTTTAAAAAATGGTCTGCAACTATCTGTGACCGAAATGTTTTGATCTCACGATACTAACGCCATCTAGCGATATTTCGCCTCTGTGTGAAAACCATTGAGTTATGCGACACAATAGAGGGCTATCGCGAATGAATTCGCCGCTAGAGGCGCTAGTGTAGCGTGAGGTCTCCGAAATGTCAAATCTCATAGTTTTTGGGTGAGCTACGCGGGTTTATTTATAATAAGATTTTTTTTGTGAATATTTTGCATAACCTGAAATTAATTATGGCAATTATGCGTTACGGGGCAATTAATGTCTGTGTTTTGAGACAGTTTTGTCTTTCGGAAACTTTTGTGCTCCCTTTTTTTCCGAACAAAACGGGACTAAGCAACACTGTGGTTGCTGGATATTTTTATGGTACGGTTTTAAGGTGTTTTAAATATAATTTTAATCTTAATTTTGTTTTAACGCCCGTAATAACAGACTCTGAAAGCCACACTTAAAAACCTCACGCAACAGTGCGCCATCTAGTGAGACAAAAAACGATAGCCCTCATTATTAGGACTAGCAATTTTATGGTACCCGATAGTTTCATATACCTACATACATATAGGTATACCTAGATCCCTCAGAGACAAAGTAAAATACAAAATTTACTTGATCTGATTTAGAATATAGAGCAATACTTTACTTACCATAGGAAGATCCTGAGTCATCAACGCCAGTACGTAGAATAGGACGTCCATCGGCGTTTACAACTGCCATGTTTTATTTTTTTAATTTCAGCTTAAAATACGGAGCGTTACAAAATATTCCTATAGCGGAAAGGAAGTATGGTCCTTTTGTACTCGTATTAGGTATCTAAGTCCATTGGCAAATTAAAACCGCAGTACGACTCTATGACTTAGCGTTTTTTTTTACTCCGACGCAATAAGAGGGGCGTAATAAGTTTGATGATAAGTTGTTGTTGTTGTTGTTGTTGTAACTCTTTATTGTACATAAAACATATGAAAATTACAATTAACAAGAGAAAGAGATGTACAAAGGCGAACATATCCCTTAAAGGGATCTCTTGACCTTTGAACGATTGAAAGGACAACAAGAAATATTAAGGGGCTGTTTCACTATCCATTGATTAGTGTTAACTGGCGGTTAGGTGTGATGCCGTCTGTATTTGTTTTGTTCGAATAGACGGAGACGGCATCACATTTAACCGTCGGTTGACGCTAATCAATGGATGGTGAAACAGCCCCTAAAAGGATAAGTATTGTCTGTCTGCGGCTTTTAAAAGTTTTGACCGATTTTGATGTTTTTTTTTATCGAAAGTTTCTTTAATCGAGATGGTTCTTAGGTAATTTTCATTAAAATAGTTCAGAGCTTTTTGAGATTGAACATTGCGCAAAAAATTATACAATTTAAGAAAAAGTAAGGACTATATAAACTTCATCTAGTAACCTTGGCGCGTTAATTTACAACGCAAATTTGAAATTTGAAGGCAATGCTATTTTCACAATGTATTTTTGGGAATTCGCACGGGAAGTTTTTCATCTAGTACATACTCTACTACTGGAAGTTAGGAATAATACACAAACTACCTTTTGTGTTAAAATTTCAACCGCTTGGATTATATAGACATGAAATTCGGAGCGGTTTTTTTTTATACAACGTGAACTTCGTGATATAATTTTTGGGGATTCCCACGGGATTTTTTGTAAAATCCCTGAATTTGAATTCAATTGCTAGGGTAAAGGCTAGTATAAAATTAAATCTAAAACTCACTTGACTTGTAACTGTGAAGTCCATGAATTTTGTTCACAAACAAACAAATCTAGAAAACATTCACACAATTATAGATAGAAAAGAATTGAACATTTAATCCACTTTTATTATGAATTTACAAAAACCCTCAAAAACCACTTCAATTATTATTTCACGCAAAATCCATTATTACTTACAGCATAAACCTTCAAATATTTCGTCATTTCTAAAAAACCTAAAAATTCTACTAAGTTACAAAATTATTCACAAAAATACTGAGTAATAAAAACTATGCAACATTATCTTTAAGAATTGAAGACAGCCAACTCTTACGATCAGTAAGGAAAGGTTCCAACTGCAATGACGATCAAAAACAAAATAAACTTTATGCACTTGCATATGGTTAAAACACAACCGCCAAAAAATTAATAGACCTATTTATTTTAAGCCATAAATTTATAATTAAAATTGAAATTTACGGTTATTACACTTTATTCGAAGCCAGTGAGCAAGTCTCTTGTTTTAGGCAGTTGCTCACCACCGGCGAGGAAACGATTGCTATAAACTATTTTCTCGCTCAAAAAACGAACAAAAGATATAAGATCCTGTGTGAGTAAAAGAGACATATATATTAATAGTTGATCGCTGGCGGTTCACACTGCCGGCGAGAACTCACTTTACATCTTTTGTCGCAGCGACAAGAGCTATAAAACTCGCCGAGCTATTAAACTAGCTCAGCGATACTCGCTCAGCGCTGTTAGCTTGGCGGCCGCCCGGCTCGAGCGAGTGGAGCGAGTAATCGCCCGTCGTGCTCGAACACTCGCTTTTCACTGCTCGCCCACTCGTTTCTAGTTACTCGCTCTGCTCGCTTCTCGCTCATCGTCGGCGGTGGAGCAAGTGCCTTATGTGTCTTTATTTGTGTTTCAAAACCAAACTGACTGTAAGCCGCCGAATGTGAGCGGGCTCACTGTGATTATGATAACGTATTGTCGGTTAGATGTGAACGAAAAAGTGAATATGTATGGAAATACAATAAACTGCGTAACGTCGGCGGCTGACAGTCTGGTTTGAACACGGCCTAAGTAATTTAAAAAAAAAACAAGATGTACGTCCAATGTCTTTTAATGTCAACGAAATACATTCTTAACGTTAGCTAAATAATTAAAAAACAACAATAAAAAGTCATTCTAGTAACATTATAAAAAAGCTATATTATTTACAAAAATACAAAGTCATCTTCCACTGCCCTTCTCGTCTTGTGACACATTTTATGTCAATCAATAAATTGAAAATGTCAGTATTGAGTCATGCAACTGTGACAGTATAAACACGACTGCCATCCTATAAAAAACCAGCAGGGTTAGCCTACAGTCGCGGCAACTGAATCGCGTACCAGGTACCTTTTCGTAATCAATTTCGCTATGATTTCTTTGCCAGATGTACAATAATGTTTAGTATTACTAAAACATCTTTAATTTCTGAACGATTTCGAATCGTCTGTCACTTTTGAATAAAGAGTTCCCGCTCCTTTTGCTATGGCGGCATAGCGGTGTGTACCCATTCAATATAACATGTAAAACAGCTACTCGTATTTGAATAAATCAATTATGTGAACAATATTCTTGGATTTCGATATAGTTAAACGATACATTACATACCTCCAACATGGTCCTTCCAACCGGATTTGAACTAGTGACCTAATGGGTATTATAAGATATTATATATGGGATGTCAACATGACATTAGTAGCAAAAAGGAAACCTGGTACGCGATTCAGTTTCCTCGACTTTACAAGGAGATAATCTTCATGACGTGTCTAATTCGACTGCCAAGTCACCAAAAAACAGCCAAGCGCGTGTACGCGCAACAATCTTAGTTAAGTATTTAAGTGATACAAAGAAACGGTTGCGGCCGGCGACCATAAATAGAACTGCGGCGACTATACGTAAGCTTAAAGTACGATTCCCACTGAGCGGATCGGGCGGATCCAGCTCCTCGAGCACGCTGCGGCAGCCGACCGACGTGACACTGGCAGTGTTGCCACCTCAGATATTTTTACCCTAACGCTAAGCGAAATTACCCCAAATTAAATTAGGCACTTGAATTTTTTAACCCTAATTTTTTTTCTAATAAAAACTAAGCAAATAAATGCAATTTACTAATAAACCAATCAAAGCGCAACTTTTCTTGCTTGGCAGCCATTGTGATGCTTATAATTAGGTATGGTTAAATTAAGATGTTACGGAAAAAACAAAAACGAATTTCCATTTCTCATACAAAAGTTAAAAATCATGTGATTTTATTTTGTTACATTGAATATGAACGAAAACTAAGTATAAGCATCAAAACAGCTGCTCCCATTATAGTCGCAAAGTTTTATTTTGATTCAATGTGTTGTTTGTAAATTAGAACGAAACTACTTTTGTATCAAAATGCGATCAGCGGCGAGCGTACTGGCGACTCTTAGGGGCTGTTTCACCATCCGTTGATTAGTGTTAACTGGCGGTTAGGTGTGATGCCGTCTCTATTTGTTTTGTTCGAATAGACGGAGACGGCATCACATTTAACCGTCGGTTAACGCTAATCAATGGATGGTGAAACAGCCCCTTAGGGTCTACGCTAGCTGGCACGCAGCGAGCACACGCCTGCGGGCGCGGGTGCAGGTTCAATCCTATGCACTGCGCATACTATTGTTCACAGGCGACCACCCGCTCCGTGCAAACCGCGTCAACTAGCATAGACCCTGAGACGAGATGATACCCATCCATCGCTGTGCGTGGTACGGAGTTTCATACAAATAATACTGGCCTAATACTACATTCCAAAACCCCCCTCCACTCACGCTACGCATTTTGTTTTAATGGGGGATTCAAAGGATGCAAATCAAATTTCGAATTTCAGTCTAGAAATCCTAAACGGCTAGAGCAGGCGGTCTCAAGCTTTTTTGGCGACAAAACCCTATTTCAACTCTTAATATTTGGCAGAGGCCTAAATCAAAGCAACTAATTAAATGGGTCCATCCATCGCTTTCCATGGGTGTCGTAAAAGGCGACTCTGTCAAGAGTGTAGACTCCTGGAACCTTACAGTCCATTACTAGCACCAATACCTGACACAAGGGTCATAGGACGTGTGAGATATTTTTGCACGCTCCGCAGTGGCGGATATTAAAGCGACTGTACACTATAAGTTACTTATAATTGACAAGATTTCATATTTCTAAGACTATAATTTGATTCGTTCTTTGTATTCTGTTTGGAAAGAGAAAAACGCTGATATTTTTAAAATTTCGCTACAACTATTAATTAATTTATTACAATTTTTTTTAAGATGTGCTTATTCTAAAAGGGCATAACTCCAAAACTACCACACAATAGATCTATTACTTTTGTCTAGTTCTTTAAAAAAAAGATCACGTAAATCTGACGTAGACGTTGCATAGAGACGTTGTCAAATTATGACAGCTCCTTTTTCTGGTGAAAAAGGCAAAGGAAACATATCTATTCTGTGGTAGTGTTGGCAAATTCAGACATATTTTTTAATTTTTTGTATTTCTTTAAATATGGAGTTAGAAATCAATTATAATAAGCAAATAAAGATATTGATTGATTGATTGATAAATATTTTCCCATGTTCAGGAGGCAAACCTCTTTCGATTCCTGTAGTAATTTACAGGTGTTCAAAAAATGAATGTATTATTTTTAATACTTTTGCAAAGCCTCCATACAATTTGCGAAGCTGTTTTCGCGCTGAGCTGATTGGACAACTTAAAAAGAATATTCAAAATGGCAAGTAAATAATTCAATGGTGTGTGTGAAGTTCCCATTCCGCACTGGGCCCGCGTGGGAACGCCCAAGCCCTCTCATTCTGAGAGGGGGCTCGTGCCCAGCAGTGGGACGTATATAGGCTGGGATGAGATTAAGACCTCGTTAAACGTAATCACAGTCTAACAGCCTTATTCATAAAAAATCCTTAATTGAGGTTTGATCGGTCTGTTACTTAGCAGACTGATTAAGCTTGTTAGACGGTTGTCAAGAAGTATGATTCATAAACGCTTGCTAGCAGTCTGCTAGTTGTTGAGCTGCTGATAGACGGATTAGACGCGTTATGTTGGCCACCTTGACAAATCAAAGACAAAAAATGGCCTAATCGATAATTTAAAAAAAAATTTGACAGCAGTGACAGCAAATTACCAGGAAAAAAATAAAAAGCGAGATGTTTGTTTTCCCGCCATTTCCGATCCGCATGTTTATGTTGTGCAAAAAGCCATAATTATGTTAATCATCCTTATTTTTTTTTCATATTTATTGTTAATTTATTGTTGCTAATTTAGAGGATTTTTAAATACAAATTCCTGAAAATAAATTTTCCTGTTTTTTTTTTTTATCTGCGTAGCCCTGCCTTCACTATAAATATCTTCGGTACCTATGGTTTTTTGCTCTAGTCAAAGTCGGCTGTTCAAACTTGTGGCGGCCATTTTTGACTTAGCAGAGAGATAAAGGAGGGTCTACGGTCCTCTAACTTTAGCAGAGCCTTGATCGACTGATTAGCGCTAACAGACGTTTATAAATCATGTTTTTTAGCATCGGGCCTTCAAGGAGCCTTCAAGGAGGCTCTAACTTTTTATGAATAAGGCTGTAAATCTCTAACAAATATGTCTAATGTAATAGGGATGACGACTGGGTTAAAAATATATCATTCTGTTTAGTCCGACAGTTAGATTATGGAAAAATATATTTATCGAATTATTAAAAACCGGTCAAGAGCGTGTCGGACACGCCCAAACTAGGGTTCCGTAGCCATCACGAAAAAAAAAGTAATATTTGTCTAAGGATTTCGTATTTTGTACGGAATATTCCAAGATTAGGTATATTTTATACCTTAGACTGCTATTTACTCTAAAACTACTAATAATTTTCAAGAAAACTTAACCATTATAGTTTTCCTTGTAAGTTTGATATACTTACTACCATCCTAAATTTTTCCAAATTTTTCCACCCACCGGTTTAGATTTTAGAGGGGGGGGGACGCTCGATTTAAATGAAAATGTTCACTTTAAAGTTAAATATTTTGCAAACGAATCACTGAATCGAAAAATCGTTTTAGCAACCCCCTAATGATTTTAAAATACCTATACAACGATACCCCACACTACAAGGTTGGATGAGAAAAAAAAATCTCCCCCACTTTACGTAAGTACTCTAAAAAAATTTTTTATTTTTTTTTATTGTACCTACCATTTTGTCGGCATAGTTCACATATATATTCGTGCAAAATTACAGCTTTCTAGCATTGATAGCCCTGAGCAAAGCCGCGGACGGACAGACACACAGACAGACATGGCGAAACTATAAGGGTTCCGTTTTTGCCATTTTGGCTACGGAACCCTAAAAGTCGACAAAGGTATAGATCATCAAACTTCCGGAGTGGGGGCTTGTGACGTCATTATTAGGTAAAAATCGTACCACATAGTGACTTCACTCGAAACTTCTTAGCACTGTATCCTCGTAATTTTTTGTTTGTCGAACAAAAGAAAAAATACGTGTACAATATTTTTTAATTATCTAACTGACGGACTAAACAGTTTTTTTTATAGTTGTCTATCCTATTATCTATTATCATGAACTGTGAACCACGTCTGTCAATGCTGTTCGGGCACGATGTTAAGTGTCGTCCTAGTTCGGCCCCTGACGATGTCTACTTTGAGGGGCCCTTTGCTGTTTTCCAGCATGGAGTATATGTCAGTTGCCGAGCGTACTGGGACGCCATTGATGCTGGTGACTATGTCGCCTGGTTGAAGGCCGCCGCTGGAATTAAACGAAATTAAACTGTTAAAAGTCTTTACATACATACTCATGTATGTTAGGAAGAACATATGTTATTTTTCCACTAACGTCGATAAGCCAAAGGCTACTAGAAACACAGGGAAGCTTAAAGTTCCATCTTACAGACTGGCTAAAACCAAAAAGTCGTTTCTGGGAAATTGCATACGTTTTTTTGAACATGAAACTACCGTGAGACTCACTCATATTAAATGATATTATAACGGATAACTCACGTCTTAAACCGAGTTTAGCTCGACATGTTTCCATCGGTGGCGCGTAGTGTGCGTGTTGCGGCAGCTGCCGAGTCGCGTGCTCCTGAGAGGAAGGGCTACGAAATAGCCCGCAACATGTCGAGCTAAACTCGGTTTAAGACGTGAGTTATCCGTTATAATATCATTTAATATGCATACGTTTTTATAATAAAATTCCAAAAAATATTACAAATGAAACGGATAAACAATTCAGATCTATTGTCAAGAAGACATTAATATCAAAGGCGTATTATAAAGTTAAAGATTATATCATGGACAGGAATATTTGGAAATAATTCCGATCCGCATTAGCGATCCCTTCCAATAGCGAACCTACTGTGTTAAAAATAAAGTTGTGTTAAATACTTGTGTGACATATCATTTAATAATATTGTAAATCTGTTTAAAAAATATATATACCTCGTTGAGTTTCTTGCCGGATTCTTCTCAACAGAGGTTCATAAGCTAGCTTTTTGCCAAATTTCATCCAAACCCGTCCAGCCGTTTAAGCGTTAAGAAGTAACAAACATACTCACTCACAGACTTTCGCATTTATAATATTAGTAGGAAGTAGGATAGTAAGATTGTAAATTCCCAAGTACATAAATTGCATAGACGCAGCTATCGTAAGGTCGCGGGTGAGCAATAATAGATTATTGTCGTGGCCTGGAAGTAGGCAATTGCTGGCTGAGTATGAGAATTAAACGGACGAGCTTGCGAGTAATACGAAGCCAGTAATTTCTATTCCAGCTGAGACTAATATAAAGCTTTTCTCAAAAATAGTGAACGAAAAAAACTAAATTAGAATAAACTTTTTCTCAAAAAAAATATTATGACATTTAATTTTATTACAACAAAAGTTTTCATGCTTTACCTTTTTTTCATAAAAAAACAGCAGGTGTATTTTCCCACCGAAAACACCACAAGCTGTTTCAGATCCCATAAAAAAAAGTCTGGAGTTCCAACAAAATAACTGATAGCAGCCATTTGAGTTGGCTGTATACGACTTGTGCCAACATTACCATGGCCGTTTTCACTTTTTAAAAAGTTTGACACTCTACAATAATAAGTTATTTCTCGCTGACCATAAACTAAGCACATAGCCTTCTGATATGTAAGGAATAATGTAGACTTTAACGGACATTTTTGAGAAAAACAATAGTTTATAGTTCACATTTTCTAACTTACTTGTATGCGGGTGAGCCAATGATTACTTTCCAAACTAGAATTCCATGCTCTATATCGGTAGGCATCTGAAAATAATTATTAATTCTTCAAAACAAGTTCCTTTTTGCCGCTATGTGTATTAGAATCAAGTACCAATCAGTTTTGTAACTAAGAGACCCCCATCCCCCCCACAGAGCTCCAGTGGCTTTGGTTGGCAGCGGCTTGCATCCACCGTGAACCCGCGGCTTTAACCGGGTCATCCGTCCATCTTCTTGGTGGACGTCCTACGCCGCGCTTGCATCGGCCCCGCCCCTAGGTGTCACTAACATACAAATAAAGTTTATAAATAAATAAATAAATAAATAAATAAATATTATGGGACACTTGACACCAATTGACCTAGTCCCAAACTAAGCAAAGCTTGTACTATGGATACTAGGCAACGGATAAACATACTTATATAGATAAATACATACTTAAATACATATTAAACATCCAAGACCCGAGAACAAACATTCGTGTTATTCACACAAATATCTGCCCCGGCCGGGATTCGAACCCAGGACCTCAAGCTTCGTAGTCAGGTTCTCTAACCACTTAGCCATCCGGTCGTCCAGAGGTATAAGTCCATACCTCTGGATTTCTCATCCTTAGTTCCATTAAGATGTTGTTAGAGAGAGACAGCATGGTGATACCAAGGTATCGCCGCGACACTTGAGGGGATTTCGTTTTTCCTGAAATTAAGAAAATTATACGTTTCATCATCCCAGCCTATTTACCTCTCACAATGAGAGGGTTTGGGCCATAGTTCCCACGCGGATCGGGAACTTAACACAATGAGGGCTATCGTTTTTTGTCTTTCTACATGGCGCCACTGTTGCGTGAGGTTTTTAAGTGTGGCTTTCAAAGTCTGTTATTACGGGCGTGAAAACAAAGTTTAGATTAAAATCATATTTAATACACCTTAAAACCGTACCATAAAAATATCGAGCAACCGCAGTCTTGCGTAGTCCCGTTTTGTTCGGAAAAAAGGGAGGACAAAAGTTTTCGAAAGACAAAACTGTCTCAAAACACAGACATTCATTGCCCCTTATCGCATAATTGTCATAACTAATTTCAGGTAATGCAAAATATTCACAAAATTATGCTAATTATGCCATCCAACCCGCTATAGACAATATTCCAGCATGTGTCAACAGGGGCAGACTGTAAACCAGCGCTGGCAGCTTCCGCGTAAGCGCAGCATTAGCTGAGTTTGCTCCTTTCGCCGCAGGGCAGACTACTAACTTGTATTGGTTATATTGTTGTCTTGCATTGTTTGTACTGTTGGCAATTAAATATTTTCTTTCTTTCTTTTCTTTCTTTCTAATTATAAATAATCCGCATAGCTCACCCAAAAACTATGAGATTTGACATTTCGGAGACCTCACGCTACACTAGCGCCTCTAGCGGCGAACTCATACGCGATAGCGCTCATTGAATTTGAGTTGAGTTTCTTGCCGGATTCTTCTCAACAGAGGTTTTTGACATTCATAAGTGCTTGCTATAGCCTAATTTGAATAAAGATAGCTTCGATTTGTAGTATTCGAACATGGCGGATGTAGGCAATATCTAATTTTGTTATTTCTGTTTCTTTGGCTAATTGGAGTATAATTTTGATAGTGTTTTATGCAGCGATTAACCTTAACAGTGAACAGTGATCACAAAATTCTATATTGCTCTTGTGTCTGGTATTTTTTAATGCGCTAGTGGTCTCCACGTGGTTTCTGGAATTTTACTTTAGAGTAACCTAAGGTCTAGGTCCTTTAGAGTACTTTGACACTGGCGAAATTGTCTTATTAATTAGGACAGAAAAGCCATATTTTATAAGAGAAGAAGAAGAAGAATAAAGATATTTGTTCGTTGTAATTTATTTATTTCTTGGTTTGTTAAAGTTATTATTATTATTTTTTCTCTTAAGTTTATTTGTGTATGTATAGATAAGTGGTTTATTTATTTATTATATTTGTGTATCGTTCCGTGAGTCACAGACGGTTCTGGCAGAAAATCAGCGCTGCAGGCGTTTAACGCTTCAGCATAATGCTGAGTCAGCGACCGTTTCACTTTCGCGGGGACACACAACATTATGTATATTGTATTTAATGTTTTCATGTGTTTTTCCGTAATTTTTTATTTTATTTGTGTTAATTTTGCTGTATATGTGTGTCTTCTGTGTAAGTGAATAAATGTCTTCTTTCTTTCTTTCTTTCTTTCTTTCTATTTTGACTTTGACTTTGAATTGAATTGCTTCGCAGGTTTGTGCAGGACCTCACAATGTCTTTGAATGTTGGAAGGATAAAAAATTTACAAATACCAAATCAACTCACTTTTAGCCAGGAATTCCTTGACGTAGTCAATAGGTATAGCGAAGGAGATGCCCGAAGTGACCTTCATACTGTTGATCCCGATAGCTTCTCCGTCCAGGTTGACCAGGGGTCCGCCGCTGTTGCCAAAAGTTATAGGTGCGTCTGTTTGTATGTACACCATGTCTTTACCTGGAGATTGAAAAGTTTAGATTAACCTCCTGTTTGAACATCCATTGATTCAGACGGATAAATATGATGCCATCTCCGTTTGTTTTGTAGATAGATAGACGAAGATGGTATCACATTTATCTGTCAAATAAAATTAATCAACGGGTGGTGAAACAGCCCCTAAGACTAGAAAATAACCAAACCAAGTTAGGAAATGAACTAAAACAATGAGGGCTATCGCGTATGAATTCGCCGCTAGAGGCGCTAGTGTAGCGTGAGGTCTTCGAAATGTCAAATCTCACTGTTTTTGGGTGAGCTACGCGAGTTTATTTATAATTAGAATAATTTTGTGAATATTTGGTAACGTCTGAAATTAATTATAGCAAATATGCGTTAAGGGACAATGAATGTCTGTGTTTTGAGACAGTTTTGTCTTTATGAAGAGTTCTATCAGACCACATTATTAATTTTCATTAAATTTTTATGGAATAATCGAGAAAAACTAACAAAAATGCAACATTGCCAGCTCGGCAGCTATAAACGCTCTTAACACAATTAATAATGTAATTCCAATGAAATTGTAACGGCTCACCTCTCAAGCCGAGCTCTTCGCTACCTCTTTGAGTAGAACTGACCACTCCCGCTGTCACTGTGTTACTCAAAGCCAATGGGCTACCCATTGCAACTACCTACAAAAAATACATTAAGTGTTTAATCTGTCATCTCCCAGGATAACAGGATCAAAGGAATTTGGGCTCAAATTTGTGCCTCTGGGAGAGGACAGGTTAACAATACTAATACAAGTACCCCCAATCATCTATTATATACAATCCTATCCGGATTGTCAAAAATAGAGCACAGCTCAAATAAAGCAATCATCATCATCATCATCCTAAACTAAATAACCGGGCTCTGCCCTCTGGACAAAGATAGTAGCCCAATGGTTTGACCTATAAACTCTCAAGCAGAAGATCATGGGTTCAAATCCGGGCTCACACTTCTTTGTTTTTCAAAATTGATGTGCCATGAAATCTACCATGACTTTCCAAAACCAGCAAAACAATTAAATGGTGTGGAAGTTCCCAATCCGTACTGGGCTTGCATGGGGACTGCAGATCATGCTCACCCAATCGGGAATGACCCCTGTGCTCAAATAATACAATTGTCACTTCAAAGTTCAATATATCAAAAACGGCTAAAACGATTTTGATGAAACATGTCTAAGAATCAGTCTTTCAATGAGGCTGGCATAGTCACACAAGTGCACTCAAAAAAAAATAGAAAAAAAAAGAATCATCGCTAGAAAACCTGCTTTCAAATAAAAAAATCCGCATTAAAATCGGTCCACTTTAAGAGCTACGGTGCCACACATAGACACATAGACACTCATAGCGGCCAAGCTTTATTACCCCTCTTTTAGTGTTGGGTCATCTAACTAAAGCAATAATTATATACAAGCTGTTTTAATTACGTATCTAGAATTTTTCAGCAAATGAGGTTGGTTTGACTAAGGGCCTTTGCACACTGGGTTTTTAACGCGCCGGCGATGAAGATCGTGATCGTGTCTATGTGTGCGAGGCTATTTGTACAGCGACAGCATCGCGCGCGATTATAACCGTATACCGACCGTTTAGCAAACCAGGCTGTCCACTTTCTGAAAAGTCAGGGAAAAGTCAGGGTTTGCTAGAAATCTAAAAAGTCAGGGAAAAAACTCATGATTTCCCAAAACTTAGGCCAATATTTTGACACCAGTCGTTCCAGTTCTGGGCGACGTACCTATTAAAGAGTGGCACCATAAAAACAGTCAACGAAAAAGTGAGCATGTTTGGTGTGCAGTGAATTCTTATCATTCGGTCTAGCTAAGTATCTCGGGCAGTAAAAAACATTATATAAGTGTCATATAACCTGCTTTGAAATGTATATGATTCATCAGTTGAAATTAGAAATGTGGTCAGGGAAAGTCAGGGAAAAGTCAGGGTTTTTTTTAGGATTTGTAATGGATACCCTGCAAATGCTTCGGTACAAAGTCACTGTGCGTGAATTCTCAACATACGCGCAAATTTTTTTTTACTGTGTAATTAATTCCATACATTAATTGACGTTCGAAGTCTACAGTAGAGGGCATAAATATCTATACAGCCATAGAGTTAAATATATTATGCACATTGACCTTATGCTTAGTGACATTTAACGGTGCATAGATACATTATCTTGATAATGTATACCGTAGGCGACAGGCTAGCAACCTATCACTATTGTACCATTTTTGTCAAACTTAAAACCTAAAATTGCTAAAAGTGGCTCCGAAGCGGTAACGTTTTGTGTGCTCTGTCTACTGCTCTGTCAACCCCATTTCGGAATACAGGCGTGATATTGTTGTGTGTTTTGTTGTATTTTTGTTGATAATGTACCTATAAACCAACGTAATTTTTAGATCATCCAAACCAAAAGTTCAATCTGACTGTACCAATTTGAAGTTACAGTTTACAGAGGTTTCCACTCAAACTGACCCACTTGCTCAAATATTGGGGATATATTTAACCCTCAACGTAAAAAGATGGGTGTTATAAGTTTGACCGCTATGTGTGTCTGTGTGTCCATCTGTGGCACCATAGCTCTTAAACGGGTGAATCAATTTGAATGCGGATTTTTCACTTGAAAGTAGGGTTTCTAGCAAGGATTCTTAGTGACAATGTCGGGAGATTACCAACTTTTTTTTTTTGTTATAAATATCAATTTTTCCTACATACATCACACAATACAAACCCACTCGCCAGGCTTGAGGTCCGCAGAAGTTCCTAGTTTCATCGTTGGTAGGTTTTTAACTGGTATCCGCAGTGTGGCCAGATCTGACTTCATGTCTACGTCTTCCACAAAACCGGCGTGAGACGAGCCATCCTGAAGAGTTAATATCAAAAACACATTTTTTAATATAAAATGCTATGTATTGTTAACTGGGGCATTGAGGGTAGACAGTAAAATATACTACATATTATTCTTTAATCTTATATTTCATTCTCTTTCGGCCCAAATGTGTAATAGAATTTACACAATAACCTCAAGTAAGGCTGCCATCTCTAAAATTTGGCTACCAGAACAAGGGCCTGATCTAATTATTTAGTCAATCCAGGCAAAGATAAATTAGTAGTGTATGTAAGAGACGGCAGCTCTTACATACACTGCATGGTGGGTCGTAGATGGCTAATCGCTAGGTTGTAAATAAGTCAATTTTGCCATTCCTAATTTTTGCCGCTCTGGGCGAATGCCCGGGTTGCTCACTTTAGATCAGGCGCTGGTGACAACAGATTGCCCAACATTTCACTACCATATTACACAACATAACCAAACCACACTCACCAACAACTTCACTCGCACACTAGCATTAGGCTTGTTCACCACCACGTGAGCGTTCGTCAATATCAACCCATCTTCCTTCACAATGAACCCCGAGCCATTAGAGAGCGTCATGGGTTTCCCAGAGAAAAGGTCCATCCTCCGGTCATCAGTGATCTCAATGTAGACCACAGACGGCGCTGATACAGCAACCACATCAGCAATAAAGTTGTACTTCTCCCTTCGACCCTTTAAATCACCGTTCGCAAGCACGGCAGCCGAAATTCGCTCCTTCAAAGACACATAACCTATCACACCTGCCGCCACCGCTAAAATACTACCAAAATACCTAGTTTTGTATGACTCGTCATGCTTATTGTAATTTAAAACTGGGACTACTCGACACGAACATCTATAACTAGTATTTGCTATTGATTTTACAGTAAAATATCTTGAAAACAAGTTTCGTGAAATCATAGTTGTGCGGGACCCTTCTGACAAGGCCTTTGACAACTCGGTGTAGTTGTCAAAGTCAAACTCTGACGTTTGTTCACTAGTGATTGACGAACAATGTAATAACGATTCGAGCAAATAACTTCGTTAAAAATGAATGGTTATGTAATTAATTAACGTTGTTTTTTTTAATTACTGTTAAGAAAATTAACAATGTGATTACTTGAAATATTTAATGTTTAACTAACTTTGATGCTTAGTCCCAAATGAGACAATTAATGAAAAGATCATGCAATTGACGCCTTCGGAGAAATCATTTTATCACTGCAATAAATAATGGCTTCTTTTACTTAAATAAAATACTTACAAACTTTTCATAGTTTCATCATGCAATATTATTAATCTCTAGTTCTTGAATCTACGCTTGTTAACTATAATTACTATTTCAGTCAATAACTGGAGCTAAACGCCAAAACCACTTGTATACTTACCACTAACATGTAAACACTTAAATTCGCAGTGTGCGCCACAATGCACTTGATTTAAGACTACCTTTAAGTGGGCCCGCAGACTTAAAATTTTCAAGTTGGCCAACTAAATTGCACTGTATACCAATAGACCAGTAACTTAATGATAGCCCACACATTTTATCCAACTAAATTACTACTGTATTGGTATGCAGTGCAATTTAGTTGGCCAACTTGAAATTGTAAGTCTGCGGCAGCACTAAATTTCCAAAGAATGACCGGTGAAGCCCGATGAGTGACGTTGGAGCCTCACCGCACTAACCGTAGTTAGTGATCTTACCAATGTCAAGTATACGGCCAACCAATGTTAAGGAAACATACAGTCCAGTTCATAATTGATGTTCTAATTTATTACTGAACAAATCATTATGATAAGATAAAGGTAGCAAACTATGTATTGAAAACATTAGTACCTAGTTTCAGTAATATTGTGCACTGCACAAGCGATGCCCGGTATTTATATTGTAATGGACTCTTACAATCAGGATTTCATGACTATTTTTTTAGTTGTTTATCACTTACATGAATATTTCAAGTACTCCCTGATATATTTTATCTCTGGATTTGTACGTGGGCGGGAGCCAGTCATCATCAAGCTATCTCTCTGATTTCATTTAGTAGTCTCTAGATAAATAAACACAGACCATTTAGGGTTTTTTAGTCAAATATAGTCAGTGCTATGGTCACTTTTCCGCACTTTAATTAATAATTCTTTAATAGTTTATCGGAATAAAAGTTATGAAAAGTTTTTTTTTAAGGGAAACAAATCAAAAATGTTTGTGAATTTTTTAGAAACGTTAATATTCTGAGAATTTTTTTTAAACAAAAAGTAGCAAAAAATAGTTTTTGTCATAAAAACAAAGTACCTGGGCGACCGAGCTTTGCTCGGACTAAAACTCGAAATATATAATATTTAAACAAGAATTGCTCGTTTCAAAGGTATTAGATGTGTAGCATACAAAAAGGGTAACAATATTTAGCTAACTTAATGATTTTAATAGTTTGTTCTGTTTAAGTAAAACAAATAGAATATTTTGTTTAATTAAGATATATTATTTTTTCTATTTACAAATATAAAAACTTACAGTTAGTAACAAGAATTATTACCCTAAAGATATGTCGCAGGAACTAGAAGCTATCCTATAAAAATTATCTAAGAACGTAATAACAATTATAATTCACTTATAAAAATATATACAAAGTTTCCGTTTGTGACGCAGCTTGAAAATAAAATTTTATTCTAATATTCTAATTTCAAAGATCGTCTGTTATTCAGATCAATTTAACAAAATTTATATTTTGAAGACTAGATTTAAAAATAATTCAAAACGTTAATGAATGACAATTTTATGCTCATTTATAAAATAACAATTTTTCTTTCACAAAGAAATAAAATTGCTTTAAATTATAACAATCAGCCATTCGATATAAACAAATTTATTTCGTATCTTTTTTTATGCAATGTAAAATATTTTATACTATTCTTGCAAAACTAGATAGACTACCAATGCGCGTAGCGGGCGTAGTGGAGCAATTATAATTTTCATTTTCAATAAATTCAAGACTTCGTAAGTTTTAGAAATCAAAAAGAGCTTGTACAGATAATACAAAAGACGAGACGTCAAATATACGTTAAAGTTGGACAACGTCAGCCAACTCTTTAACTTTATACGTGAAGACTTGAGTATAGAGAGGATTAGAACGCAGCTGCAAGCAAAGGCTTATTATGATTTTTTTTGTTTGTAAGTTATGAAACTTAAGAATTTTCGTCCACTAGACCGCAATAGACGACTGTCACCGTTCCTTTTCATGAATTAAAATGAGTTGCGGTACACAGGCACGTTTCAGGACCAGCCTGTCACAAATAAATAGATAAACAGTACGCATCAGGATATGCATTTATACACCATTTCACAAGGCAAACACTTTCTGCATGGGCTGAACGTTTTATACAGGTCTAAATAGTGTACACATACGTATGAATAACTGAATACATACAGAAGTTGTTTTACAGTCACAAGCACCAATATCTGACACAAGCGTGCATAAATATCTGATACGACTCTATTTCTAGGGCCGGAAGGACGTGTCAGATATTTTTGCACGCTCCGCTGTTGCAGATATGAATGCTGGTGACAGTACCTGTGACGGGACGATGAGGATTATGGTATTCCGGTGAGCAAAAACCTTCAAGCTTCATCCAACGCACGCGCCACGCACACTTATTCAATCGACTAGCAATAAACTAACTCCAATTCATCCAGTCCTCACACCCGCAGTCCCCATTCATCTTCCCATTGACTCCGTTCAATTCGCCATTCCCATTCAAATGGTGTGGAGTGTACGTGTAGAATATTTCGCAGAAAGCCGCATCGTCTCTGGGTAACTCGTAGTCGAGCTGCTTGGCGGCAAGCCAGGCTGCTCCAAAAGCGCTGGAGACACGGAGGCGCACCAGCTCTAGTTCAGGTCTTACCTGAAAAGTTCAAAAGGTTTTAAATCATAATATTTTCGTAAAGATGAGTGAAATTTTGAGTTTTGTAAGTTTAATTTAGTGTGTCAAGTGTCAATCATCCTACTAAAATTATAACTGCGAAAGTTTGTGAGTGAGTAAGTTGTTTGTTACTTCTTCACGCTGAAACGGCTGGACGGATTTGGATGAAATTTGGCCAAAAGTTCAATATAAATTCACATCGTAATTAATTTACAAAATTATTATAAATAAAGAGCAGTCATTTTATGCAACAGTTGTATAATAGGGGTCAAAAAATGAGAGTGGCGTTACGATGTGAGCGTAGCGAACATCGTAAGAAGAGAAGCCACTAGCTGTTTTTACCCGACTGCCCGAAGGAGGGTAATGTTTTTCGAGCGTATTTATGTATGTATGTATGTATGTATGTGGGTGGGTGGGTATGTATGTCCATTTATTTGGTCCTTTCTGCAGCCTAAACGGCTGAATTTTAACATAAGAGGTATCATTGGATTTGTCATAACTGTCGGAGTGACATAGGGTATATAATATTTCAATATGGCGTCTGCGAAAAAAATATGGTGGAGGAATAAAAAACATTTTGTATTGTAACAATGTGGGTATCAAATAAAAGTTAATAGTAATTAGCCCATTCTAAATATATATGTGTTATTATACTTTTTATCTATTTATCTACCATTTACACAGAAATATCAAAAATATTTAAAAAGCTAAAAACCCGACTGCCATAAAAACTAAAAGGAAGAAAATAGGTCTGGTGGTCAACTGTCAAGGAGCTAATTTATAGTTCAACAGTCGGGACCCATTCAAATCGTGACCAGCTCAAAAATTCATGGTAATGGGTTCCTTTTAGTTTTTCAGGCAGTCGGGTTTTTCTTTTTTTTAAATTTCATTTTTGTTCACTTATTTGTACAACATTGCATACAATACTTTTTCTACGACTGTAAAATACTTATTAAATAAAATGCAAAATTAGAAAAAAAAGTAAAACTATTTCATACTTTGGTATAAAGTAAGGCAAACGTCAATATAACAAAAAACAACAACAAACGAGTGGAAAATATGAAAATCAATAGTCTTAGATAAATTTTGTTTTTAATTGATGTTTACTTGCCAGTGACGATGTTAAAAAATACGTATTTTGTTTACTTATGTTAGCAGTAATGAATTATGTACGGAAAGTTTTTGTTTTGTATTAAAAACCATATGAATTAAGTAAGTGGCTGCACCTTAACCTGTCCGAACGAATTAAGAAAAAAAGGAAGTGATTGCAGTATCGTTTTAGCAACATTACGATTAAACATCGGTATCAACGTTCAAATTTCGTGGCAATGTATGGTCGGCAGAAAAAAATACAAGTAAATACCCTTAGCATTTTAACCTTTATTTTCTCTAAATCAAAAAGGACTAAAATATTTAAAGAGTTAGGATTTGTTCCATGGATTTTGCTGTCAATCTTTGATGTCTGCAAGAATATATCCATTTTAAATGACTTAAAGACCTTTACACACTGACTGCAGTTTCGATAAACTATTATTTGACTACAGATTATTTTGCATGAGAGTTAAATTGGCATTTGTTGGGATATTTAGCATGTATTATTTTTCGAATGCGAAATAAGTAAGTATTAAGGTTTTATGACATATTTGGAATATAAACTTCTTTTAGTATATGTACAGTTTAACGCAGTATAATTAAGTGTAAAAACAAAAAAAAAACGTTAATATTCAAATAATCGGTTATGCCCATTATTCGTTGTTAGTGTGTCTAAAATAAAAACCAGATTAACATTAAATAATTTATGAAATAAGAATTTGCTTTGAGTGAATTCCACCAAATCTTATTATATTCATCCTAACATTTGCATAACCGAACGAAAGAAACAAGAGATTTAAATGAAAAATATTAACTAGAATTGCACACAAACCCGGGATCCAGTTTCCAAATTCATTTCTCATGATTAGAATATCAAGACATTAAAATTCTATAAAAACTCACCCTCCTAACATTAAGCTCCTTCAACGCCCCCGGTTTCAAAGATTCCCAGCTTTTCCAAACAGAACCAACGCAGATAACTCTCAACCGCTGCGCATCACTCTTCTGCGCAAGCGCTGCCGCGTGCGCTGCCAGTGCACTGCCGGCTTCCGCAAATATATGGCGAGAGAGAGCATCGCCGAGGGAAGCGAGGTGAGATAGTTTGAGGGTGAGAGCTAGAAAAAAAAACTTTCAGTCCATGAAAAAAAAAACAAGAACTGTATTTAGACGCTGTCTGTACTGTCTTTGAACACCATGTTCCAAAAAAGAAAAAAAATAGTTATTTGTGATAAGAGGTTGGTAAGTAAGGTTTTACAAATGAGTTGACGAGTGATAAACCCGAGCCCCAAGGCGAGGGTTTTCATCGACACAGTTTGTAAAACCTTGCCAACAGTGTATCATACGACGTTTTTCATTACATTTGTGAGAAAATAGGCAATTAAAAACACAAAATTGAAAAATAAAAACAAAACAACGCAGTTTTACAAAAATGGCGCGTCCGTAATGCGCATGCGTAAGTTTTGTTTTTAATTAAGTTAACTAAAATTGTCAGGCAAAGAAAAAAAAAGAAAGTGCGGTAAAAATGAACTTAGGTACGAGCCATGTATACATCCTTTGAAAGTTAATTTTTCGAGCAAATGTATTGAAAAAAATTTTTTTGTTGTAGTTGATTATAAATCTAAATTACATTATCTATACCTTTAAATGTTAATCCAATCACAAAGTGTGTGAATTTCAACTTGCAAGATTTAACCCGAACAGAAAAAATCTTACGGAAATTAATAAATTCGATCAGTGTTATTTGAGGCTTAGTTGGCACTTTTTCATCGGAAACAATTTCTGAATTGTCATTGTGTGTTGACATTCGTCTTATTATTTTACCATTTTTTCAAGGTTTGCACGATTATCCTCAAAGGTTCTAAAGATAAATAGCACGATCCACGAAAGAGTAATTAAACCTTAATTTAAAAATGGTTTTATTAATTCTCCATCTTCGTAACCTACCCGCAAACTTGGACTTGTCAAAGTTCTTATAAGCATGCGGTAGAAGGTCGGCTCTGGTTTCAGTATTGAAGTGTTCTTTAATGACCTCCCAGACTCTGTGTGTGGGGTGCGGGGAGGGTCGCAGGCCATCCTCATCATCGAATATGGTCTTCACAGCGCGATGAGCGATCCAGTATGCTACAAAAATAAATTACCCAATTTTTAGATCAGCCTTTTTGCTGCGGTGATTTAACATTACTACATTTGTATATTATTACTATTACTGTACCTACTGTACAGTCGCCATCAGATATATCGGAGCGGCCAAGGTGTTCAAATATTTCTGGGCAAGAGCAAATTTCTATACGTCCAGCCAAAAATATCTGATCACCCAAAATGACATGCGTATCTAAGCAATAAGGGGTTCACAAACATCTGCACATTTAAGCAAATTATACCTTTAGTTTTTGCGTTAAGGCTGAATATTTCAATGCATGTCTGTCTTTATTTGAATACCGAGTGCAAGCGTCGGGTATAAGTGGACCCCTGAAGTCTTACAATTAACTAAGACACCGGATGTCAAGCTTACTGGTTGGTTAGTAAATTAACGAAGAGAACAGAAGATCTTTTGATTAGCCAGCCTGAACAAATTATGTTATCATAATTGTATTTTAAGTTTTTGACAATTCACGAGAAAAGTAACGTCAAACGATTATTTGTGCCTTTTCAAGTCGTGTCATCCGTTGCTTTTAACAATGGGAGAATAAGCGAAATGCCAGCTATTCTGAACTTTCGGAACACTTGATTCCTTTTTGTTACCGAGCCACATCGAGATTTGACAACTAGTATAAGTTCAAGTTTAATTTTTTTTGTTCCTGCGCTCCGACTTCTGGCGGAAGCATACCTGAGTCCATCAATAAATACGACTCCACGAAATGCTGTTTCCGCTGAGACATGTATAGTGCATTTCTCCAATAATGCAAAGAAATAAAGCAAAATTTTAAAAATATTAAATTAAATTGTTGGACACGTATTTAAAATTTTTGGTCTTACTTTCCCGCGATACTTATTTTTTTTATTTTTAAAGTACACGACAGGACTCATAATGCCATTTCAATAGAAATAATAAGGTAATTTAAAAAAAAATATATTATATCAATAAAAATATAAAGTTAAATGCAAATGAAGCTTTGTATCACTAAATTACGATTTAAAGTGCTATTGAACGCTTTTTAGTTAATTCAGCCATTTTCTTTTGTTACCATTTTTTGTCTATAAGGAAGACTTCGTGGAGCATATTGGAGAAAATAATATTTTAATGAAAAATATGTCTCATCCGGTTATCAGATGGGTCAAGGTCGATTGTCCACGTCTCCTCTACTAAAAACGGGGCGGCAAAAGTGCTCAGAAATATCTCAACACGTCTCGATTGTCGAGCCATTAGAGTAGACTGTTGGAAGTTTTTTGCCTGTGGGCTACAGCCGTATCTATGTAGCTTGTTATTGAGTTTTGTGTCACGTATGTCGCTTTCATTTTCAGCAATTCAATGATTTATTACTTATTTGTTTGCGGCAATTTTTTTATCTAAACAAAACTCCCAAAATTCATTTAAAGTTAAAAATAATTATGGCAAGATTTGAGCGTGACTTATGGTTCTATACTTATCTAATAATTTTTCGATTGGTTTACTATACTTATATTTGTCGATATTTACAAATTTCATAAAAAGCAATGTTTTCAACAAAAACCCTTCATATCTCGTAAAATATTGATCCTACAAGTATGGGTATGGCCTTATTCGATTCAGCGCAAAATAGTAAATGGAAAATGGCACCATGAACGGAGGGGGAGTAGACAGACAGCCTAATCCAAGCCCTGTCTGTAGCTGTAGCCGGTAATAGGATGAATACCTCTATAGTTTGAATTATGTATATTAAATTACGCTGGATACCTGGAACCTATTTAACCTATTAGCTAACCAATTATACTCCGTATCACAATGACACAAGGTATACTCTCCACAAATGAGCAGATCTTTGTGAATGCACTCATTGCTTGAAATTTTGTGCGATGAGATATTTTTGGCTGGACGTTTGCCAAGTAATTATTGAAAAACAAGAGTGTTTAGATATTTATGGAATTGCAATTGATATGATATAAATGGTATTTAAAGTGTGCAGAATTTATTGAAATTTGATCTTGCTCAGAAATATTTGGACCTTGACCGCTCCAATCTGATGGCGACTGTACCAGTAGGTACATTATTGTGTATTACTTATCATTACTGAATGTCAAAAATAATTAAAATGCCTATTAGAAAATTGTAAAATAAATTTATATTTAGTTATAGAGAGTAACAATAATATTAACTAATCAAAGTTAATCGAAATTAATATCTATTATAAAATTTGTTGAACGTTATTAAATAATCGTAAAGCCTTCTTTATACAGTTGCCGGATATAAACTAAAGTAGAGTTTAACTATAATATTTTTCATAAACAACCAGATGTTAGCGACATTTTTGTCCATCATTAGCTAGTACGTTCTCAGATTTCATTCAACATCTGTGATCGATAACACAATCCATACTAATATTATAATTGCGAAAGTGTGTTTGTCCGTCTTTCACGTCGAAACGGAGCGACGGATCGACGTGTTTTTTGGCACAGAGATAGTTTATGGGTCAGAGAGTGACATAGGCTACTTTTTATCCCGGAAAATGCACAGTTCCCGAGGGAACAGCGCGTGATAACCGAATTCCACGCGGACGAAACCGCGGGCAAAAGCTATAGTAGTGTTATAAAAGTACTTACAAAAGTTAGTACAAAATTGAGGTGCGACCAAACCGCTGCTTAAAAAACGGTGACGGCACGGAATCGCAGTGACGCACCATATGCGCACCGTTTTTATCGCATGCTCTCCACACCGCTGCTTAAAATACGGAATCGCAGTGACGTGCGGTAAACGTCAGGACTTTACCGAACAAAAGACTTGACATTTACGGCACGTCACTGCGATTCCGCACCGTTTGCGTATTTTAAGCAGCGGTGTGGAAAGCATGCAAAAAAACGGTGCGCATACGGTGCGTTACTGCGATTCCGTACCGTCACCGTTTTTTAAGCAGCGGTGCGGCCGCTCCTTTACGCCGTAATAAGTTTTGTAATAACTAGTAATACTTCGCGTACCTATGTTACAGTTTGTATTTCGTCAATTTGAATATTTAAAAATTGTGTAAAGGATGGACTTTGTATTCCAAGTTGACTTACCTCCTCCTTCGTCCCCCAACAGAAATCCCCAACCGCCGCACCCGAAGTTCTGTTTCCCGTTGAAAAGCAATGCGTTTGACCCTGTGCCTGTAACAAATATTTCGTTTTTTTTTTAAACAATACATAACAATTTTTCCGGCTTATGATGATACATTATTCATCAAATGATTATGAGGATGACGTTGATCGATATTTTTAAATCATACTAGTGCCAATATTTCTACTTATTATAGTAAGTAGGTACAGTCGAGTTCATAAACTCGTGAACAAAATTTTGATCAAAAATATCTGAACATGACTCTATTGTTAACGGCGTGTGGGTGTTCAGATATTATTGATCAAACTTTTGCTTACAAGTTTATGAACTCGACTGTACCTTTATATCATTTAACACGGTAATCACTTAAAGCCAGCCGTCTGCTTGTTAGTCTGATATCACATAAAAAAAACCTATATATTTTTAAGACAACAAAATTTGAAATTGACACATAATTCTTGGCAAACATTATTTCGTGAGAAAGAAATATTTTTTGTGTACACTGTTGAACAAAGGTCTTCCAGTTAGAACGCCACAACGAAAGGCAACTCGCCACTATCATCCACCCAAGCCAAGACTTTTTTTTGCTTTTGCCCCTAACTGTTATCTGTTTTCACCGAGACGTGGCCGCCCATTTCCACTAAAACTTGCATATAATTTGCATTGCTATGTGTGACTTAAGGTTTTCGGCGTATTTTCGTATTCCGGATTGTATCGCGCAAAGAAACTCGAGCATTGCTCGTATTTGTAATATAAAGCATGCTTAATGAACTATGTAGGATGATTATGTTACCCGATACTTTTTACACCACTTTTGCGCGAAAACAAAAGTTTACAATCGCAGTGATTACTTCGATAGTGCTTATCAAAAGCCTAATAACTAGCCGCCTGATAACATCAACAACTAATAACATATTTATGGGGGGTGACCTATGAAATATGCTTTATCCAGAAAGTACCCACCATTTTACTATGTATACAAACTGCAAAATTGATTGTGGTATCAAATGACTCAAAAATTTATCGTAATTACAAAAATAAGAGTTTTGAATTGAAACTCACTTTGCTTTGCTGGCTATGAAGGTTAAACAACTTTTTCAATTCTACAACTATTTGTATAGAGCCGGTTTAATGTTATCTAAAATTTTTTATCAAATATGTAACTTATAAAATTAAATGATAAAAGGACACCATGAGAAATAAGGGCGAAGGAGATAAATCAAACCAATGAACCTCATATTTCTTTATCTGTATACTGAACTCTCTTGATACTTGGCCTACATTTGTGTTTACACAGTAATGTCAGAGGTTATCCAGGGACCTTCTACTTATGTTCCACAAACCAGTTGACCAATATCCTAGACTGTAACAACATTACCCTACAGGACGATATCACGATCCATAATCGTTGAATTTAGTGATACACCCAAATTACAAACTACTTTTATTTGTAAAATGTTTAGTCAAACGTTTCGAGTTTTATACTCAAAAAGTGACAACCAAAGATACTTTAATGTTACTATGCTAACCGCCCGTCGGTCAGTCCATCTGGTAATTAACCTGTTACAGGACTTACAGGGCTGTATCTTAAGATCTGTAATAAGTAGAATGCTGAAATTTGTATATAACGTGAACTTCTATCGCTAGTTCAACAACAAATAATGAAAATAAAATGAACCCAAATTGCGTTCACTTTTAATGGGTCGACTTATTTCGGTGCCACACCAATATAACTTACGTTATTATAATCTTAATAACCGTTATTGCATAAATAAATAAATAAACTTTACCACTTTACCCTTTTTTAATGTTCCGAAAAGTAGCAAACGTGAGGATTTGTTATTAATTCCATCTTGATTCATCCACTCCACACGTTCCTGGGGAAAATGATCTTGACAGACTACGAGTCGACTAAAAATTGATCCTAAAATGGTTTCGTTTTTGCCATGTGAGGTATAAAGCCTTAAAAATGCTCAGGCAATGCCCGGCGGTAACCCTTTCCTTAAACCTAGTTTACACTTGCAAGAAAAATCATCCAAATTGCGTCTAATTAGGTACTACATAGCGGCGCCCGATTAACCGCTTCATAATCTTTCGCTTTACGGCCTTGGAATGTAATACAACTTGCACGTTTTTTTATTGTATTTCTAAACTAGTTATTAAACACTTACCGGCAATAAGCACCATGCCACCGTTGGGTGCTCCTGTAAATAGTGACCCCGCGGTATCCGAAGCCACGTGGACAATCTTGGCACATGCTGGGTCCTTTTCCTTCACACTGTCCGCCAGCTCCTTGTTACTGCTCTCCTGCTCGCACCCCGACAGCGTCAGACCCTGGGTACAAATCGTTTAGGAAGGTCAATTTGTTCGATTGTTTCTAGTTAATAAAATGATTGAAGTTAGTTTAGACAAAATTATGATTTCAAGGACTTTTATTAATAGGTTTGATGATTGATGAAACGAATGGGTTGTTGAGGCTATATTTGATGTATGATACTGGTGGTAGATTTTTTTGACATTTATTAGTCCTTGTCATAGTCTATATATACCTGTTGAATAAAGATATTTTGCCTTTGACTTTGATACTTATTTCAGAATCGTACAATAATATATATCTGTCACCACAAGTCAAGCTACGTAGGTAGTTACTTGTTACGAGCGGCTGGTTTTTTGATTTATTATTAGAGTTATGTCTTGCAGTATATTGTTTCTCGAATTGTATCAACTATTATATTTAAGCAAGCTTAAAAATGAAAATTCTAGGTTTACACTATGTGAAAAAATAGTAGTTTATGCAACTGTTACGTTTTAAGGCGTTTACGTACAGTTGAATACATTACTTTATCTACATCGATATAATAAATCCTCTATCATGCGCTCAAAAACCATTGAGAATGACCTGCATTGCAACCAGAACTACGAGTATGTCTGCCCCACGCTCCTGCGGCTGCGCCATCGCTTCGGTGCGGTAATGTTCGATATCGATTTCGGTATCGTAATGTTCATTAAGATATCGATATCGGTGCCGTAATGAACATTATGATACTACCGTGTTCATAATAGAATCCAATGTCATAATGCTGGTCATTATCTATGGTTTTTGAACGCCCATTATGCGTTCAAATGGATGATTGTGGATTTACTATATGGGTGTAGATAAAAAATAATTATGTACATTATTGCATAAAGTTCTGAATATGGCGTATCAAAAATGAGAAAGAGAGTGTACACTAAATTTCAAGTTGACAAACACGAACTTGTCTCATTCGCTAGGATTATTTCAGTTAATACGATAACCTGTAGATTAAATGTGTTTATAAACAGTTGCTTCTTGTTATGACTAATTGACTAATATAACATTAAACGTGTTACCACAAAAGCTTAGACATCCGTTGAAATGTTATGCACATGTTATAGAAAATTGACATTTCAGGCATGCGTTAAGCAGCAATTACACTTGTGTCGTTTGCCGCATGCTGCATGCGGTGACTGCAAAAGTGTAAAGAACACGGTAGTATAAGACGCCTTAATGTGTAAATTGACAAGTTCCGCGACCGCGTTAGGTGAACGACTCAGTGTAATCGCCGCTATAGAGTTGTAAAAGTTGTTTGTGTTAAAACCAGAAAAGTTTTAAACAATATTCATCTTAAATTATTCGTATGATATAGTCTTTACTTGAACAAAATTCGAACAGATTCTTACCAAAGAATCCAGAGGCTTGTCGATTGGGAAACCAGCGTTTTCCTTAGCAGTGTGTAGCATTTTGAGGATTCTGTTGGTGCACTCCTCTATGCCTAATGCCCAGTGGTTGGTGCCAGGTCCTTCAGCTGTGCTCAGTACTTTGCCTGTCTCGTCGCATATCACTAAGTTTGAGTGTGTCGCTCCACTGTGGAAAACAACAAGCAATAAAAATAGTAGATTACAACGATCGCATAAAACACCTCATTTTACTCGAGACTTGTCTATATTTATAGTTGTCGAGAGTAAATTTTGCTTTTCACATAGATTTCTAGGAAGTTGTGAAAATACTTTATGCATTGCTATTTATATTACAGCTTATTAGAATCGCCCAGTTCCACTAATTTCGTGGCATTAAGCAAGGATTAGAAAAAAACTACCTTTTGAGCAAAACTAAATTTGTCATTTTATGCAGAACAAATACAAGCTTGATGAGCAAGAGAAATACTTAATGAAAAATTGTTTTTTAAACAATCTTTATTTTGTGGTTGGAACTTTCTTTAAGATTGAGCAAAGGCACTGATTTTCAGCTGCAGCCAAAATATATTAATGGAACAGGGATGCTTTGGCGAACCAATGCAAGAAGTGTCGATTTACATCAAGACATGCCGCCCTAATTCAAAATCGGAGTCATTGAGTGCTCGCTCATGTCTGTTCATCAAGGTTTTGTGAAACAGATTTTGAAGACTTATGTCGCTTCGCTATTACTGACAACTTTTGTGAATAGATAACTTCGCACGGTAGTATAATAACAGCGTGATTGCAACAGTCAAACAGCCATCTAACAAGACATAAACTTTATAATGTGTGAATTGAGAACGTATGGCGTTCTGTTTAAAATGCATTGTTTCCACAAAAGCTCGAAGTTTTGCAGCTGTTTGTTACACGTTGATTTTCTTTTGATGCTTAGGTTACAAATAGTTTTATCGTAGAGGATTTTACTAGGGTAGAAAATGTCCCTTGGCTCTTTATTCATATGAAATAGTAATTTAAAAAAAAATCTTCAAAAATCGTTTATTAAAATAAAAATTACAAAAAATATCAGCATTATCCCGTAAGTACCTACCTATCAAACTAGGCTAAGCTTGTACCTTGGCACTCACTGAATAACCCATGTGCCCATGATGTGATGATGGTAGCCCATGTGACAGTAACCATCGGTAAAATACATTATAAAGTCATTTAATTTAGGTTCCTCAAAGATTTACATAAAAAATATACGGTACCATTGTGAAAAATGTTTAGTATATTTTTTTATTCGATCCAGATCTTAAATAAAGCATACAAATACATTTTTTTATTATTAGGAAGTGAACACGCTTGATGATTCTTGGAAACAAGTTTTCCTTGAACTCCTTTGGTGTAATAGAATGTTGTCAACCATTCGTAAGGCCAAGTTCATGTCCTATCAATACAATTTCTTATCAACATGCAAGTAAGTACTAAACAAAATACTTATCTTATCATAAAATCAATATACATTTTATACACGTGTAAAATGATGCTAACTTGCATATCTTTTTTATATTGAATAATATAGCTTATTTATCCAATTGGTATGTTTAGATAAAGATAATTTGACGCATTACCTTTTACTACTGAAAAATAACGGTGGTTTAGTAATATGACAATGACGCAAAACATATTGATTTCTAAAATAAAAAAAAACGTTGTCAGTAATTGTTTTGTTTCATTTAAATGTGCTATCAAGTATTTTTAAAGCAAACAAAGTGCTGTGATCATTAAAAGTGCATTAATACAATCCAAGTGTCTGGTTTGTCTGTCCTATTTATCAGTCATAATTGCAAACCTATCAATTGCAATTTTAATCTTTTGCGTATTAACGTTTGATATTAACGAGTAGTTAGTAGCCGATAAGTTGATACAGCGGGGAAGTACTCAGTAAGAAATTATTTTAACAAATTTTAGTCCTAGTCTCGCTTATAACTATGCTTATATTTAAACAATATCGAGATTTATGACAGATTTATGGGTATTTGAATTACGTTTCGTTTAATGTAAAAAAAAAAAGTATTAATAGGTACCCTGTTCATCATTACTTTAATGTAATATTTCATATGTCTTTAATTAAAATTTGATCTCCCTGTTCTAGACAACGTTAGGAACTCTAGCAAAATAGTAAAAATAAATTAAAATTGATTTTTTAGAACTTGGCCTATTGCATTTCCCGACTTTGTGATGTAACTTTTTATTTTTATTTATTTTTAGTGGCGAAAGAAAGAAGAGGCCTTTGCCCAGCAGTGGGACATATTACAGGCTACATTAAAAAAATATTCGACTGGATGGCAAACGAGCAAGTGGGTTTCCTGACGGTAAGAGATCACCACCGCCCATAAACATCTGCAACACCAGGGGTATTGCAGATGCGATGCCAACCTAACACCATAGCTCCATCCAACTATCATAGCTTCAACTGGAGGTTACATTATTAAGTCAGTGCCTGATATTTGACGGATGTTAATAAATAAAAATAAAAATGTGACATTTAAAAAAAATTATCGACCAGCAGCGATTAAAATATTTTATAGTAAACTGCAACCAAGCCAAGTATTAAAAATTCAAGGTTATACAGCCAAGAATCGAAATTGTTGACATTCCTTTCACAAAAAGTACATTTGATATTAAATCTTATAACACAATGTTAAAGTGTTTATTGACTTGTTTGAAAATTTCAGGCGTGTTTGCCATGCCACTGGCGTTCTTTGCTCTGATTGGTTGATTTATGCATATTTTAATTTATGATTGGTTATTCAACTCGTAACTTTGTTATGAACATGTAGGTACGATAATAAACAATGGCTCGTCTTACAATTAGTTCCTTACACGCTGTTATTCCCCTGAGCGATAACATTGTTAATTTATCTCCCTAATATTATAAATACATAATAAAATGTTGTTATCATTATCAACAAACTGCATTCAAATATTTAGCTATTTAGTCTTCATTTCTTTAAATTAGTTTTTTATGGAAATAATTAAAAAAATAATACGTTATGTGATTTATAATATATAGGTTGGTTTCGCAATTTTTTTAAAATTTGAGCATAATTGTCCGAATATTATATGTCAAAGTTATTAATAATATTCATTATCAAATAACTTCGACATTGACATTTAGATGGCATTCAGCGCGAAATGGAATATTTTTTAAATTAAATAAAAATCACTGCTTTTTTGTTAAACAATCAATGCAACGTTAAGTACTGTAGAAACTAATGTTTCGAAACGCATAGGAATGCTCAAGGCAAACCTTTCTACTTTCAACAATACTGCAAATAAATATCGCGTTAAAAAACAAAATGTAGCCTAGTACTTACCCTTCCACGCCGCCGAAGTACATTTTGTTAACCATGGTTACTTATATTTTCATTAATGGAAAACTTGTTACTTGAAGACTCAAAACAAACACGATTTCTACAGTTTATGTTAACAAGCAGACGTATTTACGCCACGCGAGCGGTGGATTGACTGCTTGTCAGCTGGCTGTCAATGTCAAAAGCTTTTTCCATGTCTAGTGCTGGAGCAATAACTCGTTAACGATAACGTTTTTTGCTTTAGTTCATGATTTACGAAAAATGATCGTTATGTTAAAATAACGTTAGAATAACGTTAAAATAATTATAGAATGAAAATGAAAATGAAAATTGTTTATTTACTTTAAACTTAAGTCTATTTGACATCAGTGATTGGAACTTCCTAGTAGGTATAAAAAAATGATTTCGTTTTATTATGGAATTAGTCAAATATTGTTTTATTTTCCCTTACTTTTCTTTTGCCATTCAAGAAGGACCACCTCAGCACAGCAGAAGTTCCAATATTATCGCGGTCTTAGCGTGTCTAGTGACGGTGCGCGACATACGAGGGTCATGCCAAAAGAAATTAGATATTCAAAAACTACAAGGTTTATTATTTATTATTGCTACTCACTACTTCACCGTGAGTACGTATACACTTTTTCATCCGGCTAAACCACTTGGAAAATGTCAGTGACCATTCTTCTTTGGGTACCTCAAAAATTTCATAATTATAGGCAGCCAGGGCAACTTCTTTGGTTTCAAATCGCCTTCCTTTTCATTTTTCTTTAATTTTTGGAAGGGTGTCAGATCAGGAGAATATGGCGGGTGAGGGAGTATAGTGACATTTTTCGAACTAAAATAGTCGAGTGTTCTGGCAGAAGTGTGCGGGGCGGCGTTGTCGTGGTGCCAGAGCAGGTGCTGGGTTCCTGACTTTGGCCGCTTGTCACACCAAGCTGACAGCACCTGTGGAGCACAAACTGTCACATACCATTCTGAGTTGACAGTTCTTTGATCCTCTAGCACCAGAGTCGCAATATGGCCTGTCTTGCAGAAAAATGAGGCAACCATTTGCTTCTGTGTGCTTCGTGCTCGGCGACATTTTGTTGGAGTCGGTTCATCTTCAAAGCACCATACCGTTGACTGCCGCTTTGTTTCAGGATCGTAGTTATACAACCATGTTTTGTCACCTGTCAGTATATCATACACAGTTTTCTTTCGCCAGCATCGAATTTATTTATCATAAATTTACACCAATACACGCGGCGTTCTTTCTGCAAATCGTTGAGTTTATGCGGGACCCATCTCGAACAACGCTTATGGAGGGACAGTTGTAAATGCATTATGGTTTGCAGTGCTGCTGATCCAATGCCTAGATCACGCTCAAGCTCTACGTATGTAATTCGTCGGTTCTCACGGATATTTTTTTTCATGGCTTGCACATTTTCTTGAGTAACTGCGGTTGGCGGTCGCCCCGACTTTGCCTCATCTTCAAAGCTCTCCCGCCCTCTTTTAAATTCAGCAAACCAATTAAAGACAGTTGCACGACAACAAGCAGACTCACCAAAAGTCGTGGCTAAAAGTTCAAAACATTCTTAAACCTTTAAACCTTTTTTAAAGTAATAATAAATAATAATTCTAAAATCACGTCGACTAAGTTCCATTGTAACCGCAAATTCCCACCAGAAACAATCAGAAAAAAAATATAAAAAAAATACGCAGATTTCAGGAGTATTCCATTTTTAAATTTATAGCTTAATCAGCCTTCACGGTGGTGTATAACTGGCCAGTATCAATCAAACGAGCATGGAGTATCTAATTTCTTTTGGCATGACCCTCGTACCTCGTACCTAATAGAAAAGATCTTGGGCAAAATCGTTGCAGAACTTTCAGAATTGAAAAATATTTTTAATAAAAAATTATTACATTATTTTTTACTAGCTGTTGAATTTATTTATCGCTAACACTCGGGACCCATTACCTATAAAGCTGGTTACGATTTTGAAAGGGTCCCGACTGACTTTAAATTATGTCCTCGCACTGCCAACGACGCATATATGCGTTTTCGGAACTTCGCCCAGTGCCCCTGTCATAATTATTCATACATTTTAAACGCACATGTGCGTCGGTGGCACCTGTGGAAGTGAGGTGGCTGTGAATGCGTTAACAGATTCTAGACTACTAGACTTGTTTTACTTTTAGTTAATTTAAGACAGTCAGGTTTTTTATAATAAGTAATAGTTTTTAATTCTGTTGATCAGATGACACCCAATTTTGATAGCAAAAAGTACCTATAGGTACTACCCATGGATGATCCTTATATGCTTACAAGCCATTCTTGGTATTTTTTTCAGGATTCAATAAAAAAAGACCAAACATCTCATATTATATATTTACACAATATTACACAATATTCATATACAGGTAGGTGGGCCAATCAACTATTTTACCGACACTTTGGGCGTCTCCTGCGTTACCAAAATTGTCTTTTGCGTTACCATAAAATCTTACTTCCAACAAGATAAGTATTTCACGGTTTAATAGGTTGAACTTACGTAGGATGGCATATATTCATGTACACCATCTATTAAATTACAGAAAAAATATGTTTACGTACAAAAATCTGCAATTTAGTGTCGGTAAAAAAGTTGATTGGCCCAGGTACGTAATGACACTCCTATCCAATGAAACGACAACGACTACCGACTTACGAGGAACATCGAGATCTTTGACTAGTATACACAAAGATGGCCGCCATTTTGAATAAGATATATCAACATACATTCATATTAAGAAGACCTTTTCACCGATAAGTATTGCCACTTTATTTTTCTTCCTGGCGGTCAAAACGCTGGTGTCTTTTGATTTCTGAAAGTTGATTGGAAGTTTCTAATGCAAAGACTTCCCTTTAAGGCAGGGTTTCTTAAACTTTTTGCAGTCACGGACCACTTTCACAATTTAAACAATTCCACGGAACCCTATCAAAATTTTTTTTTGGAAATTTCCTAGTAAATAGGTTTACAGACTGACCCTTTATACATAGTCTCATCTATGAACTGACCTACTGTGGACACCTGACACACTGCTACGGACCCCTAAGGGGTCCGTGGACCCCACTTTAAGAAACCCTGCTTTAAGGGATAAGATGACCGTTGTATTTCTTCATGTAATCTTGTACCAATACATATTTTACGTAAGTAAATGAACTAAAAAATAAATTTGCTCACCCGCAACTTTATGACAGCTACGTATGCAAAAAATGTGTGTTCATGCAGTTCTGCCACCTCCACACTGCACTTGTTGTACAATCCATACTATTAATATAAATGTGAAAGTGTGTGTGTTTGTGTGTTTGTATGTTTGTCCGTCTTTCACGTCGAAACGGAGCGACAAATTGACCTGATTTTTGGCGTAGACATAGTTTATGGGCCAGAGAGTGACATAGGCTACTTTTATCCCGGAAAAATGCGCAGTTCCCGAGGGAACAGCGCGCGATAACCGAATTCCACGCGGGCGAAGCCGTGGGCAAAAGCATATTATTGCATGTAAGGTTAGAACTTCTATTTTAATGACTATTGCAGTAAGAACATAGCATGTTAGCGTTAGCCGGTAGTAGAACCGCATCTCGTCCAGTGCAATTTAGAACGTAGTGCTTGTAAAGGTGCGACCAAACAGCTGCTTAAAATACGGAATCGCAGTGACGTGTCGTAAACTTCAGGTCCTTACCGAACAAAAGTTGTGACATTTACGGCACGTCACTGCAATTCCGCAGCGTTTGCGGTGCGCATACGAAGCATCACTGCGATTCCGTACCGTCACCGTTTTTTAAGCAGCGGTTTGGCCGCACCTTAAGTTTAATAGATCGCTCATCCTGTAGACCACACCGCTGCCTAAAATACGCAAACGGTGCGGAATCGCAGTGACGTGCCGTAAACGTCACGACTTTTGTTCGGTAAAGACCTGAAGTTTACGACACGTCACTGCGATTCCGTATTTTAAGCAGCGTTGTGGTTAGCATGCGATAAAAACGGTGCGCATACGGTGCGTCACTGCGATTCGGTGCCGTCACCGTTTTTTAAGCAGCGATTTGGTCGCACAAGAAAACAAGTTTTAGATTTTAAATTTACGGTTTGATTTTTTTTTAAATCACTTTTTATGTATCTAATCATCACAAAGCAATTATGTCGATGTTCTCTTGAATGAGCGAGATGGCAGCACACACCAATATTGGCGTATGCGAGCAATCAAGTTTTTTGAATAGGTTGGTGGACGCTATGCCTAGGTATAGCGCAATAAATTTCGTGGGAAATAATTTTCTTGAAAAAATTTAATGTAAGGCATAACGTGAATCATAGTTCTTTTTCGTCCTCGCTATTTTCTTTAATCCTTTAATCAATATTCAAAATGGCAGCCACCGATCTTTCATTAAAGTAACGTCCCTCCATCAACACATAAAATGGTTATTTACATTATGTATACCAACTCAACAGTATACTCCTTATAACTAAAACAGCCTTGTGTATACACTGCACTAGAGTCTTCTGTCACCATCTCTTTTCCCTTTAAAACGTTCACTGGCTTATGTTCCTTCCTCTTCTTAGTCAAGAACGAAAACAGACAAATTAGCTCCACTCTCGTCTCTAGATAAGTCTTGCGTGATAGTTTTCAAAACGTGTTCAGGCCATCACCTGTACTAGGATCAGAGGAAGGTGACAGATCTCTTCCTCTCCTGCTAAACGCACGCGACGGTTGCTTGGAACTGAGGGTTCTGCCGCCGCGGAGTCTGACGTCACCTGAAAATGGGAAGAGAAATATTGAATACAATATATTGAGACATATACTTTTTTTGATTAAGAGACTAATGGTCTTTCCGAAAAGGCTGATATGTAATAACTAATGCAATACGTCAGAAAAAGATGGTGAGAGCAAAAAACTGGTAGTATTGCCTTGTATTGTCAATTTGACCATTGGAAGTGGGTAAGAATCCTACCTAATGGAAAATAACTGGTGCGTTGTCGACTTTCTCTCCTCCATTGAATGCTCTCGTATAGAAACCAATCGGGACTGCAAAAAAGTTCGTTTCTCTACTGTACCTGTTGTTGCTGGCGCTGTTGGACTGATCCTGATCTTTCAGCAGCGCCTCGTATGGCTTGGATATAGTCCAGATTGTGGTTCCATCTAACTGCCGTTTACTATCACAGCAACTATTGCTATACCTGTCATTGCTGGCGTTATCGGGTACTAGTCCTCCTGATCCTGGAGTTTGATTCTGGTCTTCCAGCGATGTCTTGTGCGAAATGGGTTTAGTCCACCACGTAGACTCGTTTGACTACCCCTACCATTTCCCCCTAACATTACCTGTCGTATTTTACAGCATAGTAGACGAAGAACCACTCGGGTTTATTGGTAAACAGCTGCTACGTTGTCGACTTTCCCTTGTCCTCTTTTCCACTCCTTTCTTGAATGTCCACGTATCAAAACTAATCAGGACTGCAAAGGAAGTTCGTTTCTCTACTGCACCTGTCGTTGCTGGTGCTGTTGGACTGATCCTGGTCTTCCAGCGACGTCTCGTGCGGCTTTGGTTCAGTGCGGCGAGCGGAGCCGTCCGACTGCCGCCGCGTGCCGCCCCGGCCACAGAAGCACTTGCAGATGATACGCTTGAAAGCGAACCTGGAATAGAGAGGTTGGTTGGATTGTAGAAAGAACTTGTTGCTTTCCTCTATAATATTGATATACCTAAGTATGTAGCACACCTCAATTTTCAAACGCACCTACCAGCTCTCTCGCTCTTTCTACGGCGTATGTACTAAGTGAAACAGCCGCACCTCTTACATAACATAAAACAGTTTCAAAAGTTTTTAGACAAAAACGGTTTAAACAAGTTTCTGTAATGATTAAATTTGCTTCAATCGAGGCCGTATTACCATGTATTAATACTAAGGTGCTCACAACCGCATAAACTGTCTCTTTCAACTCGCATCATTTACCGTACGATAATAAATTATTATAGTTTGAAAGAATTAACATGTTTTAATGGTAAATGTCTAACTGTTCCATCATCAGTATAAAACAATATAATTTCTGTAATTTTGATTGTACCTTTGTGTCCCTGCAAACGCTTTATCTATCTATCTATCATTCATCATTTTTGATCTTTAGTCAAAATACATCCAAAGAACATTCTAACAAGCTCAAACACGGCTTGGTTATGTCGTTCTATCTTGGAGTTTCAATATCTAGCTTCCGATTCAATCATCAGATCAGCTTGATACTACTATAGGTATCATCGTATTGTCATCAGTACTAGTACTACGCAGTCCAACACGAATTCAATAAGACCTTACCTAAAGTCCTTGGAGAATAGCGCATAAATAAGCGGATTGATGGCAGAATTGCAGTATCCAAGCCAGAACAGCACGGAGAACATGATGGAAGGCACACAGTCACCGCAAAAAGCCCGCACGACGTACACGCTGAAGAAAGGCAGCCAGCAGAAGACGAAGCCACCCACTATTATGCCGAGAGTCTTGGCGGCTTTCGTCTCCATTTTAAAGCGTTTTACCTGAAAAAAAAATAGGTTAAGTACATTAACAAACGTAACAGAGATACAGAGCATAAGAAGAACTGCTAAGGAGCACGCCAAAGCTTACAAGGTCGTTAAGTCTTGGTTTTAGTGACTCGAAAAACAATAAAAATAAAAGTAGCTCCATAGACTATTATTTATAATAAGGTAAACGTGCGAGTGCTCGTCACTCCCAATAGGGATGGCAGCAGGGTATCTCTATTGGGCATTAGCATGTCAGTAAACTTTACTATTATATAAAACAACATAATTAACTATCAATCAAGTCGTAAAGGCTAATTTGTTACCAACAATTTAGCCTTAACATCAATGAGCAGCGACATAATGGGAATCAAATGGCCTCCTACAATGAAACGGGATGGAGGAAAGTTTGTATCGTACCTTTACTGCTTAGTAAAGTAAATTTGTTTACTGTGAGAGAGAGGAGAGCATACGATTATTTTTAATGAAAAAGTTTGTCCTATTACGAAGTGCTTTCCGTTGTCTCCAATAATAATACTCACTTGCGCCTTAATATTCCTCTTTCCCATTCTGCGTGTCGCTCGAGGTTTGTCGTCAAACTCGTCGTACAAGGGCCCTGGAGCTAAATGATGAGGCGGCCGAACTCGCAGCCTGCTCTCTGTTAGCTCTCTGCAAAGATAAAGAAGAAACATTTTTATGCACCAGAACTTTAGGTTCTGGCATCGTTTTTAGGTAGAAATTTGAAAGTACCGTGTATTTGGAAATTTTACCTTTCCTGGTCAACAGAATAGAATTCTTTCTAAAGCTGTTGTTGTCGTGCTAAATGAATTATTGTCAATTATATTCTGACTTGTGATTCAAGTCAGACTTAAGAAATTGAATTTGTAAAGTATAATTGCCTCACATGATAGTAAAAAGTTACTGAATAGTAAAAAAATAAGTAAGCAATTGGTTAAAGATTGATCATCGGGTAAGGACTACGACATTACTAAAAGAGATTGCTGATCTAAGCCCATCATGACCATCGTAATACTTCGTATGGGATAAAAAATTTACCAACTCATGATTATCTCGTTTGTAAAACCACTATATTTACTGGGCGGCAAAAAAAATCTGGTCCTCAAATGTATGTAGAATCGGTAATTTTGTGTGAAGGATGGGCCAAATTTTGTGCCGCTGAGTATATATATTATTATGTTTTTCTATAACTAGCTTGCGTCTGGGGCTTCACCCTTTTCACAGAACTTCTTTTTAAAGAACTTTGCAAGATCCATTCTTAACACACACATCATTAAGTGTTGATGAGTCAGTCAATCAGTCAGTTACGACCTGTCTTTTTGTGTTAGGGCTACGAGCTAACCTGCCATCTCTCTCATAGTGTACTGCGTAGAGGGAAGGGCTGGGAGATCGGCTCGGCGAGCGAGAGTTCTCGTGCGTCTGGCAGATCTGCTCCGAGGATGGATATGAGACAGATATCTTCACTTTCTCATGAGCCCGCCGGGCGCTTGAATGCCTAGAAGAATAAGCAACGTTTGAATATCGGGGCATAGCTTTCCAGTTACTCTAAAAGCTAAGCTTTCTTCCTGAACCCTTCTGGTCTTTTTTGTGTGAGATGATAAAACCAAAAATTGAATCTGCTTGTATGTAGTAAACCGGGTATGTAAAACAAAACATAGTTTTACTAGCTTTATTAGCTTTAGAATAATATATTAGGAATAATTTAACAAAATGACATGTAATAATGATATTACCAATAAAGGAGTATGAATATGAGTACTTTTTACTAGCTTTTCCCATGATTTTACTCCCCTCAATCGTACAATAAACATATATGCCTACTTTGTAAAAATGACGCTTGTGGTAAATTTGACGGTTTCAAGTCCAAGAGCATGACGTGTCGAAGATTTGGTTAGAAATGCGGGATACCATTGGTTGCAGGTAGTATAAAACTTATCTTAAGGAGAGGCCTACGTCTTGTGACTGATACGTTGACGATATGGTATATTGTCCTCACCTACGCAGTCTCTCTGGGCTGGCGCTAAGGGAGGTGCTGGTGGAATGATTGGAAGCAGTGGACAGAGGAGACCCGTGAGGTCTTGTGGATCCCCGACCTCGGTGTATGCGCAATGTCAGTCGATTGTCGTCGAAGCGGCTTCCCAGACCTTTGCCTGAAATAGTGATTTATAATAATAACAATAAGCCTTTTAAGCTTTTAAGCCTGAAGCAGCGTTCCCACCAATAATGTGCGAGGATGTGTTTTTCACTAACCAATGGAAACGCTTCATTTACACATCCTCGCACAGCACACCTCTGGTGGAAACAGCTGAGCAGAGCGAGGCGAGGTAAATGAACCGTTTCTATTGGCTAATGAAAAACATATTCCTCACAACACATCCTCGCCCATCTCTGGTGGAAACACTGCTTAAGCAGTTCAGAAACTTCTTAGTTGTGTATGAATACTAGCCACGTTTGTGATTGATGACACGAGCCAATCGCGCTAAGATTGCAACGTCAAACGGATCCCTCGATACTAACGCTATCTAGCGATATTTCGCATGTTTGTCTGTCTGCTTGACCGTACCAAATGTGTTTTAAGATGTAATTCATCATGAATTAATAAAAACCGCCAGCTGTTTAATCGTGTAGCTGTGAAGATGTTCATGATATAACCTAACCAACAAATAGTTGGAAAACCCCGACATTGTCACTTCAAAGTTCAATATCTCAAAAACGGCTGAACTGATTATGATAAAACGTATCTGAGAACCATTGCTAGAAAACCTGCTTTCAAATAATAAAAAAACCGCATTCAAATCAGTCCACCCGTTTAACTACGGTGCCAAACTTATAACAACCCTCATTTTGCGTCGGGGGTTGATGATAATGACTGAATTACCTTTAGTAGTCCGAAACCCCTGGTTAATAGCCTTCGTGGTCCTGACAGCAGCCTTGTATATCCTCCAATAGAAGAACAGCATCACGAACATGGGGATATAGAAGGAGCCCAATGCTGAGTAAACGACGTATCCTGCATCATTGGTCAGCTCACACGTCCAGGGACAGTGAGGGTTGGGAGACCAGCCGTCCTTGAGCTCCGCTTCCTCGGGCTGTTGGAGAAAATTGAGGTTAAGATTTAGGTTACTTGTGTAAGTATCTGGACATGAAATAAGCCCGCCTAATACACAGTTAGTTAGATAAATTTACTAGTTATTTTCTAGTAGCTAAACCATTTGCATTTTTTCCCAAACGTTTTTTTCCTACTGTGTTTTTTTTAATGAAGCTTATTTTCGCAATCGCATTTTTTCTCTGTCTGTCTGTCTGTCTGTCCGCGGCTTTGCTCAGGGACTATCAATGCTAGAAAGCTGTAATTTTGCACGGATATATTATATGTAAACTATGCCGACAAAATAGTACAATAAAAAATTAAAAAAAAAATTTTTTAGGTTACCTCCCATAGACATAAAGTGGGGGTGATTTTTTTTTCTCATCCAACCCTATAGTGTGGGGTATTGTAGGATTGGTCTTTTAAAACCATTAGGGGTTTGCTAAGAAGATTTTCATTAAATTGAATTTGAAAAAAATCAGGATGGTAGTATATCAAACTTACAAAGAAAACTATAACGGCTAAGTTTGCTTGAGAATTATTAGTAGTTTAAGAGTAAATAGCAGCCTAAGGTATAAAATATACCTAAACTTGGAAGATTCCGTATAAAATACGAAATCCTTAAAAAAAATATTACTTATTTTTTTCCTAATGGCTACGGAACCCTATTTTGGGCGTGTCCGACACGCTTTTGGCCGATTTTTTAATCAGGTCTGTCCAGCGAGTTGGTGATCGGCCGAGTGCCCTCTTGCCTTCCGCCTGCCCCTGAACCACCAATCTCTCCATTGAGTTCACATTCCTGGAGATGTGATCAAATAACTTCAGTATTCGTTATTGCACAGTCGACGAAAGCCGGTCTTTAATATAAAAATAAAGCTTCAGTAAAAAAAGCTAGTGGGAAAAGAAGCGAATGGAAATTTTGCTATTTACCATTGTAGTAAATTGATCTAATCAGCTTCCCGCTGCTTCGCACGCCTAAACTATTCGATCTAGTTATAAGTAATTGAAATTTCGGGATTTTACAAAATTCCTCTGGGAATTCCCAAAATTTATTGTATTGTATTGTAACTCTTTATTGTACATAAAACACATGAAAATAACAGAACACAGGATAATAAGATGTACAAAGGCGAGCTTATCCCTTAAAGGGATCTCTTCCAGTCAACCTTTGAACGAATGACAGGATATCAGACACAAGAGTAGACACTACGAGTACAATGAAAAGATAAAAGAAACGAAATTTTAAATTAACTCAAATTCATTCTCAATTTCATTTAGATCGTGGTCTTCATTGAGGTTGTGTCAAGACCAACTATCCAAAATGTCGATACTCTAAACCCAGCGGTTGAAATTTCAAGATTTTGTCCCTATCCCGTGGGAATATCGGGATAAAAAGTAGCTTACGTGTTATTCCAGACGTCCAGAGCTACCTACATCCCAAATTTCATGACTCAAGCCCAGCGGTTGTTATTTCAAGATTTTATCCCTATCCCGTGGGAATATCGGGCTAAAAAGTAGCCTATATATTATTTCAGATGTCCAGCTACCTACATACCAAATTTCATGACTCTAAACCCAGCGGTTATTATTTCGAAATTTTATCCCTATCCCGTGGAAATATCGAGATAAAAAGAAGCCTATATGTTAATCCAGGGTATATATTACCCGTGTGCCAAATTCCATTCAAATCCGTTAACTACTTTTTGCGTGAAAGAGTAACGAACATACATCCAAATAAACAACCATCCATACAAACTTTCGCGTTTATAATATTAAGTAAGATTAAGGTTTAATCGCAACACAACAAACCTGTTCATATAATGAATCAAATAATACACCTAATTGCCGAAGTTACCATCACCAAATGCCATTGAAATTATCTCAATAATTATTAATCGTGATCGATCATGATCACCCGCCTCAAAGTGATCAATACAGTGACGTTTAAATTGAATCCTGACACAAAGTGATCAGGCTGGCAGCTTACAATTAGCGTAGCACCGTTTAAATAACTAATAAGGTATACTTAACTCCCCGAGCCCCACCAGACTCACGTTTAACTGCATAGTTTCAGGCGTTATTATGGAGGCTCATGTCGAAAAGAAGTGGGCATAACATAAACAAACCTATTTGAAGCCCACTAAGCCCACTATTATAAATGCGAAAGTTTATAAGTCTGTTTGTTTGTTACCCAGTCACGTCTAAACCATAGAACCGATTTTAGGTGAATTTAGTATACAGATAGGTTGAGTCCCGGGGAAGGACGTAGTACAACTAGCTAGTACTATTGTCCCCGGTCTACCCTACTAGCGGACCCGGCAGACATTGCCCTGCCTGGAAAAGCACTACATTAAATACGATAACACACCGACAGCAGCAACTCTACCGGGCCCAATAGTGTTTTCAAACCATCCAAGAACCTAGTGAAGTAATTAAATAAAGGAAAAAACATTTTCCCATACAAAATGTTCATGGGTTTCGTAACTGTCAGTTATAGTGCAGACCCCCTCATCCCCACACACTTACAATAAGTTAGTTATTTTATATTTGCCTAGATAAATATTGGCAATAATTATTGATACGGCAAAACAACCGATTGATGGTTTGAAAACGCAATTGGACCCGCTAGATGGCGCTGTTGTTGGTATGTTATCATAATTTTATTGTAGTGTTTTTTGGGCTGGACAATGTCTGACGGGTCCGCTAGTTATATTATAAAATATTAAGATTAGTAAGGATAAGGAATTAATTCGAATACGACAAGACATACAAGTACAAACTGACACAAGTGTGGAAGAGGCTTTAGACATACATAAATTACACTAAAAACAACTCTACCTCATTCACCTCAAAGTTGACATTTGAAACGAAACTAAAAAGATACTCTGCTTTAAAATTCACCATCCTTTGTCAACCTACGTCTGTAACTTTTCGGGCGATTTAAATTATAAATAAAATCACGAAGGTAAACAGATTTTAAAGGGAACTATATTTTCTGTCACTTAAATTTAGATTTGTCACTAAACTAACTGCGATACCCTATATAATTATTATATCTATCCCTAAGAAATATATTGGTCATCAAATTAATCAAATCTGTCTCTAAGTATGAGTCATCAGATGAATGTAAACCTGTATCCTAAATTATAGTTTGATCATCAAAATTCGATCACCAAAATATCTGTCACCTAATAAATATATCGTCAGGCATCCCTCAGTGCCTAAAGACGAAAGTCTTCAACCAGTGCCTCTTACCAGTATTAACCTACGGAGCCGATACGTGGACCTTGACTGCCGGGCTATGGAGAGAGCAATGCTAGGGGTTTGGGAACACCCAAATACTCCGAAATATTTTATTCCGAATTTGCTAATTCCGATTTCCAAAACTCCGATTTTCACAATTCCTAAGACATATAATTCCGATTACTTAAAAACACGAAATTTATTTTTCCGAATTTCAAAATATCGTTTTTTTTATATCCGATTTTTAAAATTCCGAAGAATGAAAATGCACGAAATGTTATTGGCCCGAAATACAGTATTCCGATTATCAATTTTCCGAAATGACATCGCTAATTCGTAACTTCGTGGTTTTAATAATCGGAAGCTTGATTTTGAATCTCGAATTAATATCAATCAAGTCGACCTTGTGTCACATTGCTGAAAATCAATAACAGTAAATACTGTTTTAGGCCAATCTAAACTATACATAGCTTAAGTTAATATGTCGGGATTTATTATTGATCGGTGTAATGATATTCGGAATTTTGAAAATCGGTATTTTAGTAATCGGAATTCGTATTTTTGATATTTCGGATTATTATTGAGTCGGACTTCTTATTGTTCGGTTTATTAAAATTCGGAATTTTGAAAATCGTAATTTTAAACATTAGGTATTTTTAATTTTCGGATTTATAAAAATCGGAGTTATGAAGAATCGGAATAGTCATATTAGGAGTTTTAAAACATTCGGAATTATAAAAATCGGTATTTTGAAGTTCGTGATTCCGACTTTCGGAATTTCGTTTTTCGTATTTATGTAGTGTACCCTAGGGGTTTCTTTGAAGGATAAAATCCTAAATCACATTATTCGACAAAGAACGTAAATCACCGACGTTGCTTAAAGAATTAGTTCGCTGAAGTCGCGTTGGACTGGCCACGTCTGTCGCAGGACCGATGAACGGCGGAGCAGACGAGTTCTCAAAATGGAGACCACGGACGGGAAAACGTAGTGTACCTAGGGCGTCCTGAGGCACGGCGGACGGATCTTAAGAGGGTCGCTGGCGGCGGATGGATGCGAGGGGCTGAAGACAGAGTGTGACGGGGTGTGGCTTCCATGGCACGCCATGGAAGAAGCCTATGTCCAGCAGTGGACTGCTGTAGACTGATGATGATGATACTCAAGGTTAGAGTGATTAATTTAACCAGTAACTTATATTTCTATTCTCTATTGTCTAAGTTGATTAGGTTATCCATTACCTTTTTGTCCTTCCACCCGACAAGTGGCGGGAAACAGATGACGAACGACAGCACCCACAGTCCGCCGATCAAAGCCTTCGCCCGCCTCCGGCTCATGATGCTGGGGTAGCTAACAGGCCTGGTGACAGCCACGTAGCGGTCCAGGGAGATGGCGCACAGGTTCAGAATGGAGGCAGTGCACATCCACACGTCCACTGCCAGCCAGACGGAGCACCAGACGTTGCCGAATATCCATACCTGGGAAGAATAAGTTTTTGTTAAAAATACTCTTAATTACCATTGTTCGACGAACATTTGTTCGGTTAACTGAAACAATTACGAAACAGACAATCGATTAAACGTAACTCTGCATATCGCTACGAGTATTCTTCCTACCGAATAATCGGCGAAACCACAATCTGCGTAACTTGGCGAAACGATAGCTCACTCCTCACCCATAGACCTCCAGGTGCTTCGGTGCCATATAGCACGGAAAATAGATGACCGTTAGGGCCGAAAAGTTCTCGAATGGAGACCGCGCAAGCGCAGCGTAGGATGTCCACTAACGAGATCGGATGACCTAAAGCCGCAGGTTTACGCTGGATGCAGGCTACTTCCAACCGAAGCAACTGGAGGTTTATGGGGGAGACCAATGTCCAACAGTGGACGTCCTACAGCTGATATAATGATGATGAATGTGTGGTGATAGGGCCTCACAAAATTATCATTCACTCGCCAAATTTAGATCCTGTGCCGTTACTGAAAGCCTCATCAGGTTTGTTTGACCACTGCAATGGGCTGTTGCGAAGTATTTTTCCAGAGCTCATCCAAGTTTTCTTTATTACGTATTAAAATAACAAGTCCAGTGCTCAGTTATTTTTAGATCTGTTTTAAGTGAAGTTTTCAGTTGACGTTGTACACCCACATAACTGTTTGACGTCACGAACCGATGATAGGACCATGGTAAAGGTTGCCGTTGCCGCCTACTAAGTTATGTATGTATGTATATGTAAACACTTTATTGCACATAAAAAGAAAAATATACAGAGAGGAGAACAAAGGCGAGCTTTTCCCTAAAAAGGGATCTCTTCTAGCTAACCTAGTTAATAGAATACATTTTTTTATATAGACGATAAGCAGGCAGTGAAAATTACGTGCGGTAAAGAGAAATAAACATAAATACTCAAAAGAGAGAAAATAAATACAAAATTATTTACATTAAATCCAACATAAACAAAAAACATATTACAAACAATTACAAAAGCGAAACACAGTCTCGTCTCAATTGTCAGTGTCTAGCCTTAATTTCTTCTGTCATTATTCTACGAGTGACACAGTACTGATACATACAAAGTTACTGGAGGATAATTATCCTGGTCCATGCTAATCCATACTGCCATAGCCATACTAATATAATTCACGCTTAAGCCGTTGAACCAATTTAGAGGATATTTGGTATAGAGATAGTTTGAGTCCGGGGAATGACGAAGGAGTTTTATCCTGGAAAATTGTAGAGTTCCCTCGAGATAGCGATACATGAAATGTTCGTAGACGGAGTCACGGGCAAGAGCTTGTGAAATGAAATGATGCAAAAAATATTTGTATTGCACAGTCAATAAAAAAATCTTACATTCCGACCTCCAAACAAGGCAATGACCTGTCTTGGTAAACACTGTTTGTAGTAAGTAAATAAAATGTATAATTAAAAAAGCGAATACTCTATAAGATAAATGGTAAATAAAGCTACATGGAAAATGAACGAAATTGGAAAAGTTTATTCGAAGTGAAGTAGTCCTTATTAATAATATACCTAGGTACTCTAAATCCTAAGCCTGTCTGTGTCGGCCTGTTACTCTTCACACTCAAACCGCTGAACCGGTTTCATTTATCTGGAATAACACATAAGCTACTTTTGATCCCAACATTTTTACTGAACCGGGATAAAATCTCGAAACCTCAGCCCACGATATAATTTTTGGGTCCATATTGGCTCATATACAATTTTTTATTCGATTACTTACTCATAATGTCATCACTGAGATTTTATTTATACCTAACTATAATGTTATTTGGCAGAATTTCTTTATTTATATACTTATTTCATATAATCATCTTCCACTTTTCTGGCAGGATTTCGGTTCCGTGACGGTCGCAGTTCTAACCTAACTAGCTTATTTGGCTTTTTAGTTTCTTAGTTTTAATTTACTTGCATTTATGTATGGATAGATTAGGAGTAAACAAAGGTATATTTTAAAATATATATAATAACAAATGTTATTGCCTAAAATCGATATGTTGAATAATGATATATACATAAATTGTAGTAATAAAGAATTTATGTTGAATGACATTATAATATAATAAATTCGGAGTTCCAAATGATATTCTCTAAAATAAAAATGTATAATAATCATTAGTGTGTAAAATTGTATGAGATACATTTTCGAAGTTTCAATAATCGAATTTGCAATTTTTATGAAATTTGGCGCACCTATAATTTTTGAGAATTTCCATAATAATTTAATGTAATCCTGGAATTTAAATCCAACTGCTGGATTTAATAGTTTACACGTGCGAAGCAGCAGGTAAAGCTAGTCGTTAATAACTAAATAACATAATAATATCCCTGGTATAGTCGTAACGATATCCAAAGGGTAAGCTAGTGTAGGGTAATAGTACATAACACAGTAGGGGGTAACTAACCGTCTATCACGGATAACGATATGTAAATGATGGCCTTACTATTGTCACAATATCTTTAATTTTAGAACTCGATAGTAATAATTAATTGAATCAGGCGTTACTTCGCGGAGGTCCATATCAATGAACTAAAAGAATTTCTTTGCTCACCCTCCTCGTTCCTCCATCTCCACACTGTAAGACACACAAAACCACTACACTACACTGATGCGTTCGAACTTAACCAGAGCTCATCTTCAGAGCAACACAACCGAACACCATGCTACAAACTAAACTGCATGAACACGCATTATCTTGCATAAACTTAGCTGTCATAAGGTCGCGGGTGAGCAAAGAAATTCTTTTAGTTCTCGATCGTAAGCGGAGACGAGCGGAGCGGAGAGGAGACGTGTTGGGATCGACCAATCATATTAGTTGAATCCACATCTCGTCTCCGCCTCATTATCATCAGACGTGTAGGGATTGGTTGATCCCTACTCATCTCCTCTCCGCTCCGCTCGTCTCCGCCTCAGCAACGCTCGCATCGTACGCACACAGCAAACCGTAGTAGTGTGCGGGCGAAACACGGGCCGCGGGAAGGAGATCGCGCCAGTGACGAGTTGGGACAAAATGTTTGCGCGCTCTTAAGGAGCGGTTCCTTCAAAAATACGGCATAACATAGTTTGGCATTCCAGTAGATTAGGATAAACAAGTCAGTAAGCAATAAGAAAAATATCCCACTAAATATTATAAATGCGAAATATACGATCGAGGTGAAATGCGATTTAGTGAATCACTACTTACAAGGAAATAATGCTTTTGAGGTAAAGAACTAACAAAAATTGTGAAAACGTTCTACGGTGGGTTATAAATCAAATGGTTTGACTGTACAGTCGCCATTAGATATTTCGGAACGGCCAAGCTGGTCAAAAATATCGGCACATGCACTCTATTATTATTAAGATTTTGATATTTTCGATCACGTTGGTAGCTCCGAAATATCAGTACACTTAGTGTAAGTTTTCGGTTACAAAATACGTCTCGATCGCGTTCGCGTTTATATCTCAATTTGTATGGAAACATGAACAGCGCGATGTTCGTGTTTCCATACAAATTGAGATTTTAACGGGAACGCGATCGAGACGTAATTTTGTAACCGAAAACTTGCACTAGGGTATTGGCGAATGTACTTTAGTTTTCTGTATTGCTCACTATTGTAGTATTCAATAAAAAGCCGTTTTATTTTATATTTAACTATCTCCTTCTCTCTTTTTGCCCACTTAAATCGGATTTCCGTGTTAAAATATTCATACGACTTCTAATCGAGTTTCAATAGTAATGCGCAGAGGCGACAGATGTTGGCGAGATTAAATTTAATTAAAATAATACGCCACACGGTGGGTTTTCTTCGGCATTAATCTCTTTCACACCGTGTCGGGATGTAGGTCAAAACGATGACGTATCTACACATGGGACATTTTGATCTTTTGAAGCGAGAGGGTAACATTGGATTTAATTGTTATTAAGATGGTTAAGAATTAATTCACCTATTCAAATCATTAGCTTAAAGGGTACAGTCATCAGTAGCACTGCAATGGTTGATACAACAAATATCTGATACTTATATTTCTAAGGCTGGAAGGACCAGATATTTTTGCACGCTCCGCTGTGGCAGATATTTATGCCAGTTGAGAAACTGAATTACATACCAAGGTGAAACCTTTGTGGTGCGGAAACCGTATTGATATTCCTCAAATGGGCCAAACAAACTCAACCAGAGCTCATCTTCAGAGCAACACTACCATTTGAACGTTTTTAATAGTAAGTTTGTTTTGGTTTGTTAGCACTATTATATATTTTGTGTTTGTTAGTCTAACATCTGGTAGCATGGTGTACGGTGGTGTTGCTCTGAAGATGAGCTCTGGTTGAGGTCGAAACGTGTCAGTGTAGTGTGGTGGTTGGTGGTATATGGTTTGTGTGATTTGTGTGTGTTCTTGCAGTGAGGAGGTGGAGGAACTGCATGAACACGCATATCTTGCATTAACTTAGCTATCATAAGGTTTCGGGTGAGCAAAGCAATTGTTTTAGTTCATTGCTATCTATAGAACTAAAATAGAAAGAAAACTAGAAATACAAATAAAAATAGCTGATTAGAAATAACTGACATGTATGCGATAGAATAGTATTAGAAAAGACGATTTAGCTGTGTTAACGTATCTCAATTTACGTTACTTAGGCGTGACACGGCAGGAATGTATTATTTTAGTGTTATTTTTGTGGCAATATTTTTTTCTTTCTTAAAAAAATATATATACAAGTATATTTTAACTTAATATAAATAAAGGACTCTTATTTAAATAATGCTAAGACTTCATGAAGGTTAGAAGTACACAATAAAATTAACTACGAAAGTTACTAAAATAATCTATTATTTTCCAGATCAAAAGTAAAATTAGTTTTAGTCTTATTCAGTTGAAAATTAAATTCCATTGTTTTGCACAATTTTAACTTCGAAATCTTAACATAATTACCGTCTGGGTTCTGTATTAAGTTACGCTCCTGAGGAATTCTCTAATACAAATATTAATGTTATAAAATAGTGTTATTAAATTCTCAATTAGTATAGAATTTCATGCAAAATATATAAAATTAAGTTAGCCCGGGAGCTGACGATATGTTTTTACATTTCAATATGAAACATAGGTTTCCTCAATACTATCCCTTTTCTTGAACACAATATCATCGACATAACTGAACAACCATAGAACAGACATTAAAGAATTACAGTAAACAACAAACATGATGATGGTGTTTAAATAAATAAATAATAAATAAATAAATGTCACGGGACAATTCACACCAATTGACCTAGTCCCAAAGTAAGCTCAGCAAAGCATGTGTTATGGGTACTAAGCAACGGATAAATATAATTATATAGATAGATACATACTTAAATACATATTAAACACCCAAGACCCGAGAACAAACATTTGTATTTTTCATACAAATATCTGCCCGATACGGGAATCGAACCCGGGACCTCAAGCTTCGTAGTCAGGTTCTCTAACCACTAGGCTATCAATTCGTGTTTGATTGCATTACCTTGAAATCAAATGAAATTAAATTGGTCATATAAGGTGCGAATTATCAAATTGAAACCCCGGAACCCCACCTTTCTTTTTTTATTTTAATTTCATTTAATGCACCTAGAAATACCCAATATCTTATGTCCTTCCATGATAAAACTTCATTCGGATCAGTTGAGTATTTTAAGCGTGAAAGCAAAACAAAGATCACTCACATTGGCACATTATAATATGACATTATAGTTAAGATTTT
>NC_133496.1:15196173-15216683 GCF_025370935.1 Choristoneura fumiferana | reverse complement strand
AACTCCGATTTTCACAAATTCCTAAGACATATAAATTCCGATTACTTAAAAACACGAAATTTATTTTTTCCGAATTTCAAATATCGTTTTTTTTATATCCGATTTTTAAAATTCCGAAGAATGAAAATGCACGAAATGTTATTGGCCCGAAATACAGTATTCCGATTATCAATTTTCCGAAATGACATCGCTAATTCGGAAATATGACATTCGGCAAAATAAACTTCGTGGTTTTAATAATCGGAAGCTTGATTTTGAATCTCGAATTAATATCAATCAAGTCGACCTTGTGTCACATTGCTGAAAATCAATAACAGTAAATACTGTTTTAGGCCAATCTAAACTATACATAGCTTAAGTTAATATGTCGGGATTTATTATTGATCGGTGTAATGATATTCGGAATTTTGAAAATCGGTATTTTAGTAATCGGAATTCGTATTTTTGATATTTCGGATTATTATTGAGTCGGACTTCTTATTGTTCGGTTTATTAAAATTCGGAATTTTGAAAATCGTAATTTTAAACATTAGGTATTTTTAATTTTCGGATTTATAAAAATCGGAGTTATGAAGAATCGGAATAGTCATATTAGGAGTTTTAAAACATTCGGAATTATAAAAATCGGTATTTTGAAGTTCGTGATTCCGACTTTCGGAATTTTGTTTTTCGTATTTATGTAGTGTACCCTAGGGGTTTCTTTGAAGGATAAAATCCTAAATCACATTATTCGACAAAGAACGTAAATCACCGACGTTGCTTAAAGAATTAGTTCGCTGAAGTCGCGTTGGACTGGCCACGTCTGTCGCAGGACCGATGAACGGCGGAGCAGACGAGTTCTCAAAATGGAGACCACGGACGGGAAAACGTAGTGTACCTAGGGCATCCTGAGGCACGGCGGACGAACGTTAAGAGGGTCGCTGGCGGCGGATGGATGCGAGGGGCTGAAGACAGAGTGTGACGGGGTGTGGCTTCCATGGCACGCCATGGAAGAAGCCTATGTCCAGCAGTGGACTGCTGTAGGCTGATGATGATGATACTCAAGGTTAGAGTGATTAATTTAACCAGTAACTTATATTTCTATTCTCTATTGTCTAAGTTGATTAGGTTATCCATTACCTTTTTGTCCTTCCACCCGACAAGTGGCGGGAAACAGATGACGAACGACAGCACCCACAGTCCGCCGATCAAAGCCTTCGCCCGCCTCCGGCTCATGATGCTGGGGTAGCTAACAGGCCTGGTGACAGCCACGTAGCGGTCCAGGGAGATGGCGCACAGGTTCAGAATGGAGGCAGTGCACATCCACACGTCCACTGCCAGCCAGACGGAGCACCAGACGTTGCCGAATATCCATACCTGGGAAGAATAAGTTTTTGTTAAAAATACTCTTAATTACCATTGTTCGACGAACATTTGTTCGGTTAACTGAAACAATTACGAAACAGACAATCGATTAAACGTAACTCTGCATATCGCTACGAGTATTCTTCCTACCGAATAATCGGCGAAACCACAATCTGCGTAACTTGGCGAAACGATAGCTCACTCCTCACCCATAGACCTCCAGGTGCTTCGGTGCCATATAGCACGGAAAATAGATGACCGTTAGGGCCGAAAAGTTCTCGAATGGAGACCGCGCAAGCGCAGCATAGGATGTCCACTAACGAGATCGGATGACCTAAAACCGCAGGTTTACGCTGGGTGCAGGCTACTTCCAACCGAAGCAACTGGAGGTTTATGGGGAGACCAATGTCCAACAGTGGACGTCCTACAGCTGATATAATGATGATGAATGTGTGGTGATAGGGCCTCACAAAATTATCATTCACTCGCCAAATTTAGATCCTGTGCCGTTACTGAAAGCCTCATCAGGTTTGTTTGACCACTGCAATGGGCTGTTGCGAAGTATTTTTCCAGAGCTCATCCAAGTTTTCTTTATTACGTATTAAAAAATAAAAAGTCCAGTGCTCACTTATTTTTAGATCTGTTTTAAGTGAAGTTTTCAGTTGACGTTGTACACCCACATAACTGTTTGACGTCACGAACCGATGATAGGACCATGGTAAAGGTTGCCGTTGCCGCCTACTAAGTTATGTATGTATGTACATGTAAACACTTTATTGCACATAAAAATAAAAATAAATATATACAGAGAGGAGAACAAAGGCGAGCTTATCCCTAAAAAGGGATCTCTTCCAGCTAACCTAGTTAATAGAAAACATTTTTTTATATACACGATAAGCAGACAGTGAAAATTACGTGCGGTAAAGAGAAATAAACATAAATACTCGAAAGAGAGAAAATAAATACAAAATTATTTACATTAAATCCAACATAAACAGAAAAACAAACATTTACAAACAATTACAAAAGCGAAACACAGTCTCGTCTCAAGTGTCAGTGTCTAGGCATAATTTCTTCTACGTCATGTTATTCTACGAGTGACACAGTACTGATACATACAAAGTTACTGGAGGATAATTATCCTGGTCCATGCTAATCCATACTGCCATAGCCATACTAATATAATTGACCCAATTTAGAGGATATTTGGTATAGAGATAGACGAAGGAGTTTTATCCTGGAAAATTGTAGAGTTCCCTCGCGATACATGAAATGTTCGTAGACGGAGTCACGGGCAAGAGCTTGTGAAATAAAATGATGCAAAAAATATATTGGTATTGCACAGTCAATAAAAAAAACTTACATTCCGACCTCCAAACAAGGCAATGACCTGTCTTGGTAAACACAGTTTGTAGTAAGTAAATAAAATGTATAATTAAAAAAGCGAATACTCTATAAGATAAATGGTAAATAAAGCTACATGGAAAAATGAAGATTGGAAAAGCTTATTCGAAGTGAAGTAAGTAGTCTTATATTATAATATACCTAGGTACTCTAAATCCTAAGCCTGTCTGTGTCGGCCTGTTACTCTTCACACTCAAACCGCTGAACCGGTTTCATTTATCTGGAATAACACATAAGCTACTTTTGATCCCAACATTTTTGCTGAACCGGGATAAAATCTCGAAACCTCATCCGCTGTGAATAAATAGAGTAATAAAATTGAACACAGCTGTTTTTAGTGCAACGTCAATGAAGACCACGATATAATTTTTGTGTCCATATTTGCTCATAGCCCTCTTGTTCTGAGAGGAGGCCTGTGCCCAGCAGTGGGACGTATATAGGCTGGGATGATGATGATGATGATTTGCTCATATACAATTTTTTATTCGATTATTTACTCATAATGTCATCACTGAGATTTTATCTATACCTATAATGTTATTTGGGAGAATTTCTTTATTTATAAAGTTATTTTATATAATCATCGCAGTTCTAACCTAACCTAACCCACTTTTCTGGCAGGATTTCGGTTCCGTGAGGGTCGCAGTTCTAACTGGCTTATTTGGCTTTTTAGTTTCTTATTTTTAATTTACTTGCATTTATGTATGGATAGATTAGGATTAAACAAAGGTATATTTTAAAATATATATAATAACAAATGTTATTGCCTAAAATCGATATGTTGAATAATGATATATACATAAATTGTAGTAATAAAGAATTTATGTTGAATGACATTATAATATAATAAATTCGGAGTTCCAAATGATATTCTCTAAAATAAAAATGTATAATAATCATTAGGGTGTAAAATTGTATGAGATACATTTTCGAAGTTTCAATAATCGAATTTGCAATTTTTATGAAATTTGGCGCACCTATAATTTTTGAGAATTTCCATAACAATTTAATGTAATCCTGGAATTTAAATCCAACAGCTGGATCTAATAGTTTACACGTGCGAAACAGCAGGTAAAGCTAGTCGTTAATAACTAAATAACATAATAATATCCCTGGTATAGTCGTAACGATATCCAAAGGGTAAGCTAGTGTAGGGTAATAGTACATAACACAGTAGGGGGTAACTAACCGTCTATCACGGATAACGATATGTAAATGATGGCCTTACTATTGTCACAATATCTTTAATTTTAGAACTCGATAGTAATAATTATTAAATTAGGCTTTACTTCGCGGAGGTCCATATCAATGAACTAAAAGAATTTCTTTGCTCACCCTCCTCGTTCCTCCATCTCCACACTGTAAGACACACAAAACCACTACACTACACTGATGCGTTCGAACTTAACCAGAGCTCATCTTCAGAGCAACACAACCGAACACCATGCTACCTGATTTTAGACTAAACTAAACTGCATGAACACGCATTATCTTCCATAAACTTAACTGCCATAAGGTCGCGGGTGAGCAAAGAAATTATTTTAGTTCTCGATCGTAATTTTAGCCTGCTGCTCCACTAAGGCGGACACGAGCGGAGCGGAGAGGAGACGTGTTTGGATCGATCAATCATATTAGTTGAATCCACATCTCGACTCCGCCTCATTATCATCAGACGTGTAGGGATTGGTTGATCCCTACACATTCCTCTCCGCTCCACTCGTCTCCGCCTCAGCAACGCTCGCATCGTACACAGCAAACCGTAGTAGTGTGCGGGCGAAAACACGGGCCGCGGGAAGGAGATCGCGCCAGTGACGAGTTGGGACAAAATGTTTGCGGTTCCTTCAAAAATACGGCATAACATAGTTTGGCATTCCAGTAGATTAGGATAAACAAGTCAGTAAGCAATAAGAAAAATATCCCACTAAATATTATAAATGCGTAATATACGATCGAGGTGAAATGCGATTTAGTGAATCACTACTTACAAGGAAATAATGCTTTTGAGGTAAAGAACTAACAAAAATTGTGAAAACGTTCTACGGTGGGTTATAAATCAAATGGTTTGACTGTACAGTCGCCATTAGTTTTTTTCACGACTGGATGGCAGCAACGAGCAGTGGGTCTCCTGATGGTAAAATAGATCAGCAACCGCCCATGAAACATCTGCAACACCTTGGGTATTGCGACGCGTTGCCAACTAGAGGCTCTAAGATGGATACCTCATGTGCCAGTAAATTTCAACTGGCTGTCTTACTCTCCACGCCGAAACACAACAATGCAACACTGCTGCTTCACGGCAGGATTAGCGAGCAAGATGGTGTAGCAATCCGGGCGGACGGCCATGGTCAAAAATTCGGCTGCACTCTATTTTATTAAGATTTTGATATTTTCGATCACGTTGGGTAGCTCCGAAATATCAGTACACTTAGTGTAAGTTTTTCGGTTACAAATACGTCTCGATCGCGTTCGCGTTTCGCGCGGAAACATGAACTGCGCCTCTAGCGGAACGTGTGCGATGTTCGTGTTTCCATACAAATTGAGATTTTAACGGGAACGCGATCGAGATCGAGACGTAATTTTGTAACCGAAAACTTGCACTAGTGTATTGGCGAATGTAACTTTAGTTTTCTGTATTGCTCACTATTGTAGTATTCAATAAAAAGCCGTTTTATTTTATATTTAACTATCTCCTTCTCTCTTTTTGCCCACTTAAATCGGATTTCCGTGTTAAAATATTCATACGACTTCTAATCGAGTTTCAATAGTAATGCGCAGAGGCGACAGATGTTGGCGAGATTAAATTTAATTAAAATAATACGCCACACGGTGGGTTTTCTTCGGCATTAATCTCTTTCACACCGTGTCGGGATGTAGGTCAAAACGATGACGTATCTACACATGGGACATTTTGATCTTTTGAAGCGAGAGGGTAACATTGGATTTAATTGTTATTAAGATGGTTAAGCATTAATTCACCTATTCAAATCATTAGCTTAAAGGGTACAGTCATCAGTAGCACTGCAATGGTTGATACAACAAATATCTGATACTTATATTTCTAAGGCTGGAAGGACCAGATATTTTTGCACGCTCTGCTGTGGCAGATATTTATGCCAGTTGAGAAACTGAATTACATACTCAAGGGGAAACCTTTGTGCTGCGGAAACCGTATTGATATTCCTCAAATGGGCCAAACAAACTCAACCAGAGCTCATCTTCAGAGCAACACTACCATTTGAACCTTTTTAATAGTAAGTTTGTTTTGGTTTGTTAGCACTATAATATATTTTGTGTTTGTTAGTCTAACATCTGGTAGCATGGTGTATGTACGGTGGTGTTGCTCTGAAGATGAGCTCTGGTTGAGGTCGAAACGTGTCAGTGTAGTGTGGTGATGGTATGGGTTGTGTGATTTGTGTGTGTTCTTGCAGTGAGGAGGTGGAGGAACTGCATGAACACGCATATCTTGCATTAACTTAGCTATCATAAGGTTTCGGGTGAGCAAAGCAATTGTTTTAGTTCATTGCTATCTATAGAACTAAAATAGAAAGAAAACTAGAAATACAAATAAAAATAGCTGATTAGAAATAACTGACATGTATGCGATAGAATAGCATTAGAAAAGACGATTTAGCTGTGTTAACGTATCTCAATTTACGTTACTTAGGCGTGACACGGCAGGAATGTATTATTTTAGTGTTATTTTGTGGCAATATTTTTTCTTCTTAAAAAAATATATATACAAGTATATTTTAACTTAATATAAATAAAGGACTCTTATTTTAATAATGCTAAGACTTCATGAAGGTTAGAAGTACACAATAAAATTAACTACGAAAGTTACTAAAATATTCTATTATTTTCCAGATCAAAAGTAAAATTAGTTTCAGTCTTATTCAGTTGAAAATTAAATTCCATTGTTTTGCACAATTTTAACTTCGAAATCTTAACATAATTACCGTCTGGATTCTGTATTAAGTTACGCTTCTGAGGAATTCTCTAATACAAATATTAATGTTATAAAATAGTGTTATTAAATTCCCAATTAGTATAGAATTTCATGCAAAATATATAAAATTAAGTTAGCCCAGGAGCTGACGATATGTTTTTACATTTCAATACGAAACATAGGTTTCCTCAATACTATTCCTTTTTTGAACACAATATCATCAACATAACTGAACAACCATAGAAGACATTGAAGAATTACAGTAAGCAACAAACATAATGATGGTGTTTAAATAAATAAATGATAAATAAATAAATGTCACGGGACAATTCACACCAATTGACCTAGTCCCAAAGTAAGCTCAGCAAAGCTTGTGTTATGGGTACTAAGCAACGGATAAAATATAATTATATAGATAGATACATACTTAAATACATATTAAACACCCAAGACCCGAGAACAAACATTCGTATTTTTCATACAAATATCTGCCCGACACGGAAATCGAACCCGGGACCTCAAGCTTCGTGGTCAGGTTCTCTAACCACTAGGCTATCAAGTCGTGTTTGATTGCATTACCTGAAATCAAATGAAATTATATTTGGTCTTATAAGGTGCGAATTATCAAATTGAAACCCCGGAACCCCACCTTTTTTTTTTATTTTAATTTCATTTAAAGCACCTAGGAATACCCAATATCTTATGTCCTTACATGATAAAACTTCATCCGGATCAGTTGAGTATTTTAAGCGTGAAAGCAAAACAAAGATCACTCACATTGGCACATTATAATATGACATTATAGTTAAGATTTTATTTTGTACGCAAAAACCAATCCATATAATATTATAAATGCGAAAGTACTCTGTCTGTCTGTCTTGTCTGTCTGTCCTGCTGTTACGCTTTCACGCCTAAACCGCTGAACCGATTTTGATAAATTTTGGTACAGAGATAGAATAAGCCTTGGGAAGAACATAGGCTACCTTTTATCGCGAAAAAAGAGGCTTAAGGGGTTGAAAATAGGGGATGAAAGTTTATATGGGTGAAGTTCGTCTGCTGTCAAAGATAAAACTATGAAACTTGGCATTTAGGCACTTGATAAGAATCCATACTATCCATACTTAATATTTAAATGCGAAAGTAACTCTGTCTGTCTGTCTGTTTACGCTTTCACGCCTAAACCGCTAAACGATTTTGATGAAATTTGGTACAGAGATAGAATAGACTTTGGGGAAAGAATATAGGCTACCTTTTATCGCGAAAAAAGAGGCTTTAAGGGGTTGAAATAGGGGATGAAAGTTTGGTGGAAGGTCGTCATTATCGAACTTGCCATTTCGGCACATGAAAAGAGATAAATAGATATTTGTCCGCACGTTTTTTTAAAATTCTTCCTGTGAGGGGGTGAAATAGGGCATGAAACTTTATATGGAAGATCGTCATTGTCGAAGATAATTGGTCGGTTCTTTATGAAACTTGGCATTTGGGCACGTGCTAAGAAGATACATACATAGTTGTTCGCGCGTCTTTAAAAATTCTTCCTGTGAGGGGTGAATAGGGGATGAAACTTTATACGGAAGATCGTCATTGTCGAAGATAAATCGATGGTTCTTTATGAAACTTGGCATTGGGCTACTTATAAGAAATAAATAGATATTTGTTCAAGCGTTTTTGAAAATTTACCTGCGAGGGATGTTAGCAGAGGGATGATGCAGTGTTAGCAGAGCCTTCTATGCTCATAGGCGAAATGTACGCATGTGGGGTCATTTTAGATGGCGTATTCACATAGACAGTCAGATATGAAAAATTATTATTTTCAGATTTTTCTTATTTATTGTGCAATAAGAGCTACCATTATGCAAAATTCCAAGTTTCTAGGACAGCCGAAAGTACCCTATAACTTTTTCTGTTAAGGCAATAGGTTTGGAAACACCTTTTTAATGACTGTAGCTTTTGATTGCCTCGACTTAGAGGTTTGATAGACGGACGGACGGATAGCAAAGTAATCCTATAAGGGTTCGATTTTTACTTTTTAGGTACGGAACCCTAAAAAACATTTGCTCCGGCGCTTTTCAAATTTCGACCTATTTACTTGAAAATATGGGGATGAAAGTTCTTAAGGAATTCCAAACAAATTACTACATATAAGTATATTTATCGGAAATATGTGTAGCTATGCTTAGTAAAAATGCCGTCTTAATTATAATCCTACCCTCCTAACTTACAATAAAGGACGTAAGGTGTCAAGAGTTCACTATGAAGAATTAAGTAGCCATTTTATGTTGGCAGGGTAGAATACACGTCGTATTGCTAAAATGTGGCTTCCCGCAAAATATTTATGTTTTACCAAAGAACATGGATGAATGGATGGATAAAAAAAAACAAAAAAAAATAGTTTAGGTATATTTATAGCAATGTTTTAAAATACATTATTTTCAGTAAACCGTAGAAGTTTCTATGTGCTAATTATTGGCAAAATAGGTATCCTAAATAAATTAAACCCTTCCCAAAGTTACTGTTCCACGCGGACGAAGTCGCGGGCAAAAGCTAGTCTCTTATAAATGTTTAACTAGCATGATTCTTTGTGGTTCCCAAGTATTATAATGAGAATATGCAGCTTGAGGATTCAAGATACAAGGAAAATAAAAATCCGTTTTTAAAACTGACGTAAACGTGCTTGAACTAATTTTATAAATGCGAAATTGTGTGTGATTGTATGTTTGTTCGTCTTTCGGCATAGAGACAGTTTATAGGCCAGAGAGTGACATAGGCTACTTTTATTCCGAAAAATGCGCAGTTCCCCCGACCGGGGATCGAAGGAACGTAACCAATTGAGAAAGTACAGTCACAGCAGTACCAGTCACAATATCTGACACAAAAAGTGTGCATAAATATCTGATAAGACTCGATATCTAGGGCCGGTAGGACTTGTCAGATATTTTTGCACGCTCCGCTGTGGCAGATACATGTGACTGTCAGCCTAACGAGCCAGACTTGACAATAGGAAACATGCATGGAACCATTGGCGTATCTAGGATTATTTTTCAGGGGGGGGGGGATTCTGGCCTGGATTTTGTGTGAAGATATCAGTATTGTTGAATTTTGAATCAGTAGGTAGCCGAACATCCTGGGGTGGGCACTAGACCATACTGGGGTGAGGCTGCCCCCCCCCCCCTTCTATATGTATACGCCTATGCATGGAACACAAATTTGCCCTTAAATATTTAACATGACATAAAATTGAATCTGTTGAAAATGGGAACACCCAAATACTCCGAAATATTTTATTCCGAATTTGCTAATTCCGATTTTCAAAACTCCGATCTTCACAATTCCGATTACTTAAAAACACGATTTTTTTTTCCGAATTTCAAAATATCGTTTTTTTTAATATCCGATTTTAAAAACTCCGAAGAATTAAAAGCACGAAATGTTATTGGCCCAAAGTACAGTATTCCGATTATCAATTTTCCGAAATGACATCTCTAATTCGGAAATATGACATTCGGCAAATAAACTTCGTGGTTTCGGAATCTTGATTTCGAATCACGAATGAATATCAATCAATTTAGATAAATTGACCTGCATACAATACAATACAATACAATACAATTACTCTTTATTGTACACCAGAATACATTCTTAGCATACTTAGGTAAGGTTAGGTTAGAATTGCGACAAGGCACGAAGCGCCATAACTGCGTGGAATAGGAGCTCCGCGAAAAAGGTCTTAACAGACAGACGCCCAAAAAGTGATCCTATAAGGGTTCCGTTTTTTTCCTTTTGAGGTACGGAACCCTAAAAAAGGGCAGACATTGCCGTTTTAAATTGTCGAATTAGACATAGATCCGACATGAACTATGGCGTCATGTGTCACAACGACCATAAATTAAAATTAAATGAAAAATATGTTATTTCGTTTTTAGTTCACATAGTAACATCAAGCTAAGTAGAAAGATGACACGAAACTTTTTGTGGATGATTTGATTGATTTATTGTGTTTTTTATGCGAGTGTGTACGTGTGTCTGTTATTTTTTTGTGTAACTTTCCATATTTTTGTAAATTCTTCTATGACTCGTTTTGCCAAACAATATATATATCATCGTGCGGCCCAATGTGCAATAGAATGTACACAATAAGTTCAAGGGAATTATGAATCTATGACATTGTAACAAAGTAAAAATTCTTTTTTTTTCTATTGTTTACACCATTGCAGTTTGACGACAGTTTGACTTTATTCTCGAAACAATTAGATTCTAATTGCTTTGTCAATTTTTTTCAAAATATTTTTATGGTGGGCTTCAGGAGGATATATATGATTACGTATAAAATGATTCCTTAATCTCTATTATTTACCTTTCTAAAACAGTCGCTGTCTTTAACAGGAAGCATGATTCTGCTCATGTGCTGCTTAGTCGCAATATGATGACCTTCATTGCTATAGTACGTGTCAAAATATCCCATACAAATTAGACATTTTCCTTTCTTATTGAAACTGTGAAAATTATCATACGGCACGTTGACTTTTTCTTTATCCACATATATCTGTATTTTGGAGCCAGCTGGATGTATAGTTATAAATCTAGTGCGCCACGGCTGTTCTATTCTGAATCCTTTCACCAAAGACCAGAATAAATCGTATTTAGGGTCGTAGGGTTCCGAATAACCGCTTGCTTGTTTAGTTTCATTATTAACTTCATGTTTTTGTTTGTTGATCAGTTTTAACAGGGTTCTCGTTGTTAGCTTTGGCGATATTGCTGTCGTTTTCTTCACCACTAAAAAATGAGCAATTCGCGCTCTTCTGCCTCAAACACCTCAAACGGACTTCTTGTACCAAAAAAATGATCGTAAACTTGTCTTGGGACTCATAGGGTATTTAGGGTCAGTGTTGTCTTGGCTCTCGCTCTTTTTATCAGGCGAATCATCATCATCATTATCCTCTACGGCTCTGTAATATCTATTTGATTAATCACATTGGTAGCTTTGTCATGAATCCCGCTTAATTTATTAGACGAATCATCATCACCATCATCATCATTGGCTCTTTCAATATTTAGCCTAGCCATATTGGTAGTGTTGTTTAATTTGATATGGTTATGCTGTTTATTCTTCTCAGTGTCTTGGCTTTGTTTAATTTATCAGGTGAATCATCATGTACGGCTCCTTCGATATCTATTTGACTAGCCGCATTGGTAGTATTATTAATGTCCTCTTGGCTCTTGCTAATCTCATCAGCTGAATCATCATCATCATCATCAACATTATCATCATTATCATCATCACCACCGCAGTATAAATTTGCGAGCATAGACAGTAGCTGCTCATCTCTGACTGCTTGTCTATGCGTCCCTGTTTTCTTATGGTCGCCGTCAGCCATAGTGTTACAAACGGCGCAGTATGTCCCGACGGGGCGGGGGTGCGGGGCGGGGGGCGGGCGGTGACCATAGCGCGCATGCGCTCCGAGGCCGCGGCCATTATGCTAGCGTTAGCTCTGTGCGTTTTACTCGCGTTGTGCGCTCCTGAAAACGCTGCCGGTACGTCGGTGGCGCAAATATGGCATATGTAGCTGGTTGATGGATCTGGAACAGTTTTTTGATGTGAAATACTAGTGTTTAACCGTGGCTTCGCGCGCGTAAGCTACATTAAGCAGTTGAATTGAAATTCCGAGTTCTTACTAAATTTCCGTGAGAATATCGTGATAAAAAGTACCTAACAACCTTTACCCTTTAAACTTTAACCTTTTCGCCACCACGTCAAATACAAGAGACATCACCCATACGCCAGCCTTCTATATTGCAATGCCTAAAATTGAACGAAGGTTGCTTTTGCATTGAAGTAATGGACGCATATATAGGTCGTTGGCGTGGAACCTGCGGTGCGTATATATATGAGTCGTTGGCGCCGAAAAGGTTAACATAACATTACTAAGTAATGTAAAATTATGCTGAGTGGGGCCCACTTCATATTATTTAATGGTAACTTTGTATTCTTTCCCTTCATCCAAATCCGTCCAGCTGTTACATGGAGTAAAAAACAAAAACGTAGGGTATCTAACCTGCCTCTTTTTCATTCTTCTTGGATTTCCCGGTCCGGGTGCGCCCGCGCAGTATTGCGTCCGCATCGCCTAAAGATGACATTCTGAAAAAAAAAATCGTTTTGAAACTTGCATTTTTACGCTGGTGCCTAACATTATTAGTACAAAAATCAAGAATTCAAATTGATATGACAGTTAAAAACTAAAATTGAAGAAAGAAAAAAGATATTTATTCACTAATACAGAAGACACACAAATACTTTTTTTTTACATAATTACACACAAATAAACCAAAAAAAAAAACATGGAAACATACATAAAAATAAGCAAAAGCGAAACGGTCGCTGACTCAGCATTACGCAAAATAAGTATGTTTCTGTAAAAATTCTCGTTTTTGGTACAAGCTTCTTTTGCTAATTGTACTTTTTATTGACTGTACTTGCATTGTCATCCAGCTTACATATTATTATCGTACGTATTTCTCAAAAAGTTGTCCTGTCATGAAATTGTAAAGAAAACAGTTTTGTCAAGAAATTATCAACCCTAAGGACGAGATCATAAAACATAAACTGCATAAAACATCCAAAATTTCTTGACGTCAGGAAAACGTCAAATCCACGCAAATCTTGTGAGGGGAAAATCGTTATTTTGTAACTACATCGAAACTGTCTGTTGGATCCAACAACAAAGATTATCTGACTTTTTATCACGTTTACCACAAGGTTTTGTATATATTTAAAAACAATATTACTTGTTTTTTGTGGTGATATAGCGCCTATTGCTTACTTAGAAAATCTCTATGTATATACTCGTGTTTTCTGTACTGCTTACTGTGTTGGTGTGCAATAAAGAGTTATTGTATTGTATTGTACAATGAACTAAAATAATTTCCTTGCTCACCCGCGACCTTACGATAGCTAAGCTTATGCAAAATATGCGTGTTCATGCAGTTCCTCCACCTCCACACTGTAAGAACACACACAAATCACACAAAGAAAGAAAGAAAGAAAATACATTTATTCCGAAAAGTAACAAAGAAACTTGAACGATTACATAAATAAATAACACAGACAAGGAAAACAGTTACCATTCACGAAACGGACCACAAACAAACCCATCTATCACCACCACGCGTTTCGAACTCAACCAACTAACGCTGTCACTCAACTAACTGTTAGACTAACGTCTGGTAACTGTCTGGTAGAGTTCGAAACCAGCCAACCAGCTACACTAAAAAGTTGATGGATCCAATTATTTTTATACTAGTAAAGAAGTGAAAATAGTACGGTCAAGGACTTTCATTCTGGAACCTTTTCCTCGTTAATTAATGCGATTTCACTAAGACGTTTATAGTGAAATGGTACAATGGTGACTCATGAATAAAAGTCCTTAACAGTCAACGTATTATACCTTAGACACTTTTATTTCTAACAAACAAACGTATTATCAAGTTACAAAGAACTCAGACAAACTACAACTAGATAGTTTATTTGCTAAGTAAATAAGCTGGCCAATTATTTATAAGCTATCAGTTGCTTATCTGAAACTGAAAGATAAGGATAAATGCAGTACAATCATATATCTATAACTAGTGTTTACTCACGGCTTCGCACACGTGAATCATGATCCAGCAGCTGAATTGAAATTTTGGGATTTTTGAAAAATTCCCGCGGGAATTTCCGAATATTAAATCGTGTTTTTCATCGACGTTACATTAAAAACAATCGTGTCAAATTTCAAGACTCTAAGCCCAGCGGTTGTTGTTTCGAGATTTTATCCCTATCCCGTGGGATTATCGTAATAAAAAGTAGCCTGTTTTATTCCAGATGTCCAGCTAGCTATACCACATTTCATCCAAATCCGTCCAGCCGTTTCAGCGCGAAGGAGTAACACACATACTCACTCACTCACAAACTTTCACATTTATAATATAAGTAGGACTATAAAAGACTAGTCACGAGATTGGCACGGGTGTGTCATATCTCATATAAAACATCAATGAAATCCACGATGTATTTTTTTGGTAATTCCCATAGGAATTTGGTTAATACCGGAATTTCAATTCAACTGTTGGTTTTAATGGTTTACGCGAGCGAAGCCGCGGGTAAACGCTAGTAAATAAATATAAATGCGAAAGTTTGTAAGTCTGTTTGTCTGTTACTTCATCACGTCTAATCCGCTGAACCGACCGAAGGACATAGGATAGACTTATCCCGGAAAATTGCATAGTTCCCCCTTAATAGCGATGACAGAATTCTACGCAGACAGAGTCGCGGGTAACGGCTACTTAGAATATATGATTCATGCTCTCTCTTTTTCACAGGTTATGGGTTTCGGACTCTTCCTCATGGATTCCGACGGCTGCAACATCAACCGACTGGACCAGAAAAAGAAGATTCGGCTCGACAGGATAGACAGGATCTTCAAGGTAAGACCCATTGGTCCATAGGCAGCCGTGGTGTCTCCTGGTACCTAGAACAAGAATGGCCCTGGCCAATAGATTTTCTAGGTGGGCAAAGTTTTTAATCCTAAGAGCAAGTTTTTTTTTGCGCCAATCTTTTTCACAATCATTCCAATAAGTCTTGAATGGATTATAATAGCATGTGAACACTATTCATTTTGAATCTTGATTAACGGTCGCTCGTGCGACTTATTTTGGCTCTTGCCCTATAAAGGGTTTAGTCTGATGCGGCGTCGGGTCAAAACTTTCAGAGGTATATAACTACAAAAATTGGTCGTGCTATTTAGCCGGTTGCCCGATCAACGCGTTCGCGGGCAAATTCAAATTTATTTATTTATTTGTCAATAAAAATTTACAGCATTACAGTTAAAACACCAATGCGCTGTAAAATTCAAATTATACAAAAAAAAAACCTTGCACTAATACTTTGGCGGGATAATTTAAGTGGGCCGATTTTGGTGGGCCAATTCGAGGCCTGCGGGCTTGTTTTTTAGCGGGCCAGCTTTCTAGACGATCTTTAGACGTTTAACGTACGACTTATGTTTTTGATGGGCAAAAATGTAAAGCTGGTTTATCTGATTATACCTTTATCCTCAGAATCTGGAGGTGGTGCCGCTATTTGGAGACATGCAGATAGCCCCGTTCAACTACATCAAGCGGTCCAAGCATTATGATCCCAGCAAGTAAGTCGGAACTATAAGCTAAGCTGTCGCGTAAGGTCGCAGGTGGGCAAAGTAATTACTTTGCCCACCTGCGACCTTACGCGACAGCTACATCTGTGCAACAAATGTATCATGCAGCTCCTACACTACAATGAAGGCTTTACTACAGGCCTTATTAATAGGCTCAGAGAGCTATGCTATCCTCGGGGTGTCTCTACGGGGTCGAATCAGAAATGAGGAGTACAGTCACCAGCACCAATATCTGACGCAACAAGCGTGCATAAATATCTGATACGACTCTATTTCTAGGGCCGGAAGGACGTGTCAGATATTTTAGCCCGCTCCGCTGTGGCAGATATTAATGCTGGTGACTGTACGTAGGAGAAAGAGGGTCGTAGGAGAGAGAGGGATGTTAAACTAACGCACCAAAACAAACATTTAAATTTGTCACTGTAAAGCCCCAAGTACCACTTTATTTTTCTCAAATTACTACTCGTACCTAATTTTTACTTGGCGATTGAAATATCGAATTTCAATGGTTTTCGTATTTTTTGCATTAGAAATACACATTACACGTACATTGTGTCTTAAGGGTGGTAAATAAGGAATTACGAACGAGAGTCTATTAGAAGCCTAAGAGTCGATGTTCCGCCGAATCCATCATTTGTGATTCTAGTACCGCCCGTGCGACATACAATGTTTTTCATCACATTTGCGAGTAAAATTGCATATTTGTAAAAGAACAACTCTTTCATAAATTGCCGATACCGCTGACTGCGCTCTTGGCAGCGCCAGGCGCTGCAACACGCCATGCAGTAGCAAACTCATTTACCGACCTTGGGCTTCATGACAAGAAAATAGTACGGGCAATGACTCATTTACCGCCCACGGGTTTCATGACAAGCACATTAATGTCGAGGGTTTTATTTGGGGGTTGCAACCAAGGTAGCCTGCATGTTACGACACTTTACGAGCAAGTGTGATGAAAATCATAAGCAATCTTGCAGGTACATCAAGGACTGATGTACAAGGATATGTACACTTTTTTTGGTTTCATAAGTACCTAATACTATTTTTTTTAAAACGTGTTTCAATAAAATAACTCGACAAGATGGTTTACCCTTTTTCTAATGCTAAAATAAACGAATTATAATAGCATGAGAACGCATTCATATCTTTTCGTTCGACCACAATCATGTCTGATGGTAATGACGATGGAGCTTGCCTAGCTTGCCTAATAAATGCCCGTTCAAGGTCTGTCAGATTAGCGATATGTTATCTGTTAAATTATACATTTTTAAATTTTCCAGATGGCCCCTGTCCTCCAGCCCCAACCCCCCTCGCCGCAAGCCGACCTGATGGTCCACCTGCCCCAGATACGCGAGGAGCATCAGAACTACATCTCGGAACTGGCCAGATACAGCAACGAGGTGGGACCACAGATATAGATTACACTAGATTACGCAAATGCATCTAATTCGCGTGTCCGAACCCCGCCAAACGTCGGGGTTGGCCCATACAAAGACTGACCGCTAACTGACTAATCATGACTAGTGACTGACTCGAGCCCACGGCGCGGGCGGGCGGCGCATTTGAATCTATTTTGCGCGGACATCGGGGAATTCACATCGCTAATTCGCTCTTGAGACGTCACAGTAGATATAAAAAAGTGACACGGTTGGTTTTCATACAGATTGAGGTGTTTGCGTTATCTAGTGTAATCTATATCTGTGGGTAGGACTTTAAAAAAAGTGTTCCGTACAAATCTGTAGGTACCAGTGTTATGCTGCGTTTCCACGAAAAATGTGCAAAGATTTGTTGCGAGAAATGTGTTTTTCATGAACCAATAGAAACACTTCATTAACCCCGACACAAAAAGAGGGGTACTATAAGTTTGACCGCTATGTGTGTCTGTCTGTCTGTGGCATCGTAGCTCTTAAACGGGTGGACCGATTTGAATGCGATTTTTAAAATTCAAAATCAGGGTTTCTAGCGATGGTTCTTAGACATGTTTCACCAAAATCGGTTCAGCCGTTTTTGAGATATTGAACTTTGAAGTGACAAAGTCGGGGGTTTTCCAACTTTTTGTTGGTTCGGGTATTTACCTATCCTCGCACAGCACATCTCTGGTGGAAATGGAGCCTTAGCAGAGCTCTGCTCGTAAGCTAAATCTACTCAGGGGTCATTGAACTACAATGTAAGGAGAATATTAGTAGTTTTGACTCCCCCTCCCCCTTCTAGTTCCCAGTCCTAACTTTACTTAACCTAACCTAACTTACGTAAACAGTGGTATATTATGTTTTAAGCTATTCGTGTTTTCTTATTTCACTTGTGTGAAGACTAGAAAAACAAAAAAAAATAGAACCATAAAGACTTTTTTCGTACAGTTTTTTTACACATGGCATCAAAAATCCTAATAAAATCCGGTTTTTTGATTTTTTCAGTTGTCATAGTTTTAACAAAACTTTTGCGTAAAACGGAACGCGCTCTGAAAAAAAGGGAATTCCCCGCGCGGTGTTTAGTAAACGGCGCGCGGGAAATTCCCCTAAAATATCTCATTCATCCAAACAAGCTTTCGATCGTTCCGTTCAGTTTCAGTTTTCATTGAACTTGTTCTTGTAATTGCTGTTCCTGTTGGAAAACTGTTTTTTTTTTTTTTTTAAGTACTATAATAATGAATAACGATGACAATTACATTGATTGATTTTTAACCAACATTTCATCATCATTCATCCCAGCCTATATAACGTCCCACTGCTGGGCATAGGCCTCCTCTCAGAACAAGAGGGCTTGGGCCATAGTTCCCACGCGGGCCCAGTGCGGATTGGGAACTTCACACACACCATTGAATTGCTTCGCAGGTTTGTGCAGGTTTCCTCACGATGTTTTCCTTCACCACAAAGCTCGTGGTAAATTTCAAATTTAATTCCGCACATGAATTTCGAAAAACTCAGAGGTGCGAGCCGGGGTTTGAACCCACGACCCTCTGCTTGAGAGGCGATAGGTCAAACCACTAGGCCACCACGGCTTCTTAACCAACATTTATAACAATATAAAGAGAATTGATTAAATCATTGATTTTTATTGAAAAAATAATTTGATTTAAATCATGATTTAAAACAAAATGATTTAATCATGCCAACCCTGATCTGCAACTATACGCCACGGTTTAACCTCTGTGTTTGCGGCGCGAAATTGTACTCAGCATCTGGTCCTCTAGCTAGTATATGGCTTACTCTAGGACGTTCTACAGATTGGACCTGGTTATGGTTGCTCGGACGACTGTAGGCAGATTCAAGTTTAAACCTGGGATGTGGACGGTTGTGTATGATGTTATGGGGTTAGGATGGGCTGCGTCGGTTTCTAAATTCAGTGTTCCCTCTGTCTTGGAAAGCTGCTGCGTCAGCTAGCACAGTGCCTTCGGGCAGCGAGCTGATGCCAGAAGCTTTGTCGCTTGGTCTAAACGAGTCGGCTCCACCAGGATATGTCGGCGCTTCGCACACCTCGTCTTCCGAATCGTCACCATCCCTTTCAGCTCGACAGACTTGTCCTAAATCAATCTTACTTGTCTGTTTATATGTGTGTTTTAGGACGGCGCACTTAACGCTGTGTGCGCTAAGTCTAAACTCTGTTTTTTTTGTCATCAGGTAACAACAACGTTCAAGGAGGCTGGCTCGGACGCGGAGAACCGGGCGGTGACCGAGCTCTGCTTGCGCGGGCTGCAGCTGCTGTCGTCGTGGTGCTCGGTGTTGACCGAGCTCTGCTCCTGGAAGCTGCTGCATCCTACAGACCACGCCAGTAACTCGCGCTGCCCGCCTGATGCTGAGGAGTACGAGCGGGTGAGTGCCTGGCTAGAGAGACCAGAGGCAGGTTAATTATTGGCCTAACAGTCGCTATATCATCATAAGCGTGAGCAGTTACTAACGCGGTCACTAATATTTTATTTATTATTTTCAGGCGACCCGCTACAACTACACTTCGGAGGAGAAGTTCGCCATGATAGAAGTGATCGCGATGATCAAAGGGCTCCAGGTGCTCATGGCCAGGATGGAGACTGTCTTCGCTGATGCTGCGCGGAGGTGAGTCTATCGGAAATGAGGGCGGCGGATATAACTTCCGCAGAAACTATTGGAATATCTTTGAATGTTTTTTGAATACTTAGATCTTTTGGAAATATATTTTTTAAAGATATTCTGTTCGCTGATAATTGATAATTTAGTTTAATCTCCTCTGAATCATAAGTGTAAATTTGAAAGAAATATCTTAAGTAAAATGATGCGTTTTATGCACTTGTTGTATAATCGACTATTTTCCTGATCTGAAAAAAAAAACGTCTCAACATTGTTATTCCGATTTGTCTTTAGATCAATCTACGCGGAACTGCAAGACTTTGTGCAGTTAATTATGCGCGAGCCATTGAGGAAGGCGATCAAAAACAAGAAGGATCTCATACGCAGGTATCTATAACACCTTCAAAATATATATATCATGGGACACTTGATAACAATTGACCTAGTCGCTAACTAAGCAAAGCTTGTACTATGGACAGGCAACGGATAAACATACTTATATAGATAAATACATACTTAAATAGAAAAAAAGAAAGAAAGAAAGAAGACATTTATTCACTAACACAGAAGCACACATATACAGCAAAATTT
>NC_133496.1:15195782-15196073 GCF_025370935.1 Choristoneura fumiferana | reverse complement strand
TAGTCAATTTTTTTATGTAATACCTACATTATAGGTATGCTTACTAAAATAACTTATTGTGGATGTGTAAAACTAAAAACGTTTTTTGATTTTCCAGTCTATTAACAAAGATTATGCCGCAAAGTTGGAAGAAGTAGGTGAACTACAGGCATCATGCATGAAGGAGCTGAACCATCAGAGATATCGCATGAATGTTATCACGGGGGCACTCAAAAGGTCAGATCAATCATCACTAATGGTTGTGATTTGCAGTAATGTGTCTTGCAAATAATAAACATCTAATAAAACTGC
>NC_133496.1:15142835-15189136 GCF_025370935.1 Choristoneura fumiferana | reverse complement strand
AATATCCATAGGACTAAAACTACTATTAAATTAAAATAACTAAAACTAAAAAACTTTAATTAAAAAAGAGAGGTGGTCTCTTGGCATGGTGCCCATCACGCAGGCAGCATTCCCGCGTTGAACTGCGATTGAGATTCTTTGCGCGAGAAAGCTGCCGGCGCGAGGGTTGCCTGTTGCCTCCCTTAACCTATTGCTGAGCTCCCTGTGTAGCTCCAGCGCACCCTTACCCCACGGACCTAGAGTCTCGACGCTGAAAGCAAAGAAATGATATTGGGCGCCGAGACAGCTATATTTTGTGATCTTGAGGCGTTCCCGAGCGTCTGCCGCCGCACCCGCACATTTGGTATAGTTGCTGGTAGGTAGGACGCCGCCAGGGTATCTGTACAGGTAGAGTCCCACACCAGCGCACGGCCAGTCTTCAGATCATTGTTATTTTAATATTGCCTATTGGTCTACCCTAAATGTATAAGTAATATATAGATTTTTTGTACTGATTTGTAGTGTGCAATAAAGAATATTAATTTGTATTGTTTGACTAATTATGATTGTATATTTGTTTAAATTTTAATATCTTGACATTGTTATTTCTTTTTTGTCTATATTTTTCTTTTTTATTTGTATTGTACCTATTCATTAAATTGTCTTTTTTTATTAATTAATATAAGAAAAAATACAATTAATCATTTATCGCATCGTTAAACCGCATCACGGTTTGTATCGATGCTGCATTCCGCAATAGTTATAAATAACAATATGGATGCTTACTCTAATTTTCATATTGTACTAACACATGCCTACAAATTATTATAACAATGACATACTTAATCGCAACACCCCACAATTCAGACACAAAAACTCCGTACCTACATCGCATACATCGGACGGGCCGGCTGGCCGCGCCGCCCAGGAACCGGTCCACACGCTCTCAATACAGGATGCTTCAGATATGACATTTTTATAATTTAACATAATTTATCTGTCAGAAATGGAATGCAAATTTGACACCATACAGCCATATAATAAATCATTATAATCGTTGGAGCCGATTCCGATATTCTGATTATACAACTAGCTTATGCCCGCGACTTCGTCGGCGCGGACCTAGGTTATCGCGCGGTGGCGCCCTCTACCGGAATAAAAAGTATCCTTTGTTGATCCTTGGCGCTTAAGCTATCTCTATACCAAATTTCATCAAAATTGGTTCAGCGGTTTCGAAGTGAAAGCGTAACAGACAGACAGACAGACAGAGTTACTTTCGCATTTATAATATTAAGTAGTTATAATATAGTACACTTCAATAGAATCTGTCAATTTTCTACATATTTAAGACACCCTATCGTGGGTACACTTGATTATATATGTCCCTGTTGATGCAATTATCATCTAAAAGGAATCAAAAAAGAATAATAGTCACATCACAAAGCCTTTAGGCAGCCCGGTGTTTATATTAGTAGGCTGGAAGTGTCTACAGGATTGTCAGATTCTATTGAATTGGAGTTTATACATAATCACGATTAAGAATAACGATTTCGATGATACTTAGTATATGGGGGTATAATGTTTAGAAATCCTTATCCTTATTATTCTTAATTGACTTATTATTATTTTAGGTCACGTATACCAATAAAGTTATTTTTATCTATCTATCTATTGCTAATACTGTACAAAATCAAACTCGAAAAAAAAACATACATTTGATACGCCGCAAGAGTTCCCCTAATCGCAAAACTCTTCAAATTCATAGTAAATTACACAATCATTGCACAAACTTTCCCCCAACAACTAATCATAATACGCTTTTAATCCTACAAAGTTCCTTCACGAGTCTAATCTAGCATTTGATCTAAGGTGCGTATATTTTTAACAGCAGCCAATTATGGTCACGCAGGCTTAGGGTTCTATTTTCACTGGCCCCTGAATTAGCTGATTGGACGAGGGTTCCCTAATTAAATTAGTTAGGCCCCAGGAATTTGGGGCACTATAGCGGTGCCAGTGTGTTTTGGCCTTCCGATATTGCGTTGGATGTGTCAATGTCAAAGTCGGGAAGAAAGTTTTGCCTCCGATATTAAGGTTTTAGGGGTCCGTAGTCAAAATGACATCGATAAAAATTAACGTAGCTATAGCAGCCTAATGGTTTTACCTATGGCCTCTAACGAAGGGGCTTGTGGATTCAAATTTGGGTTCGGATATCAAAGTTTTTCATACTCATGGTCATATCTCTTTATTCCATTGACACAAATAAATTATGCACTAGAACAAGTCTTACATATTATAAAGGCACTGTTAACAAAAGGGGGGAAAATAAATTTAACTTAGTATTAAACGAAATAATCTTTTCTCAAACATGACATGAAATATTGACGTTGTGTTACAAATAATAGGCCGAGAAGTATCGCGCTGCAGGCGCTGCGGCTCAGCTGCGTGCGCGCGGTCACTCTAGCGGCCTGCAAAGAGATTTCATACAAATTTCCCGCCCTCGGCCGGCAATGCGACCGTCTTTTGTTTCAACGCTCAATGCGGCACGGCGCGCGCCCTCCGCCAGCACCACCGCCCGCAGCCGCCGCGCCAGCAGCCACACAACACGGCGACGAGACTAGCGTCCCGCCAGCTTCATTTCTTGTTTTTTTTTATTTTATTTCATGTCATGTTTGAGAAAAGCACTATACAAGCCTCGGCCGGAACGCGGACCTCCTACTTCCCGGCCTCTACAGTAATGTACTATAATTTGATGTCTAAATAATCTTCCATATATCTGTATAAATAAAAATAAATCGTAAAATGTGTTGCTAAGCGCAAAACTCGGGAACTGCTGGATCGATTTCGCTAATTCTTTTTTTGTTGTGTTCGTTACTGTCAGGAGAAGGTTTTTATGAAAGAAAATACAGAAAAAATTCAACGGGGGCGAAGCCGTGGGCAATAGCTAGTAATAATTAAAATTCTAAAATATAAAAATATAACATTAATACCCATTTCCCCTCGAACTATTCCGTCTCACTTCGTTCGAGCGCCAATAGTTCGAGGGGAAATGGGTAATTTCACCCGAGTTAGACATTCTAAACACTTTTCATTTCGATTGTGAGGAAAGTAAAATACTACAAGAACATTTTATAAAAGAGGTATACTAAGAATAAATCAATTAAAATTCCAAACAGTGTTGTAGGTATATAAATAAGTAAGCTCCTTGGTCACATCGTGCATCTAGATGGCCATGCCGAAGCGTGAACAAAAGTGTCATGCTATCATGGGCCATGGCATTATGGTGAGCAGCAAAATAGAGGAATAATTTTAAGTGTTGATTTGCTGTAATTGCGAAAAAAATAGACAAACTGTGAATTAAATGTTTTAATGTGAACCTATAAATCGTAATAAACACGTCGTTTCATGTATAGCTTTGATAGGCAGGAGTGGAGCAAGAGAGGAGAGGCCTTTGCCCAGCAGTGGGACACAAAAATAGGCTAATAAAAAGTTTATCTTCGACTCCGTGTCTAATCGTAAAAATAAAAAATAAACTTTCCACCCTAGAGATGATTCCATTAATTCCTCTCCCTTCCAGCACTATTACACAAAACTTCTTTTTGTTTCGGTTGTTAATTTCATGTTTCCTTTTAGCTCGCGTACCTAACGGTGTTGTATATTTGGCAAGTGAGTGTATAATAATTATGTTTATGTACTAATGTTAATGTCCTTCAAAGCCATAAAATAAATAATATGTTTCATTGTTTACAAATTATCTATTTATGTAGTCTTATGTATAGTAATAAAACTGTGTAGTATATCTTTGTAGCGGTCCGAGGGTCACCAACGGTGCTGGCTGAAAATCAGCGCTGGGGTGTTTATTATTAACGCTTCAGCATTATGCTGAGCCAGTGTCCTATTCACAACCGCAGTGACACATACTTTCCTACGTGTTGTCTATTTGTACTTAATACTATTGTTGTGTCTTGTGTTGTGAATAAATGTATTTTCTTTCTTTCTTTCTTTCTTTAAAACGCAATTTTCCACCCGGTTATCAACCCATGAAAATGAAACTTTCCGAACAGGAGAGATGAAAAATATCTGAGTAATTATCTGACACACGTCCTACCGGCCCTAGGAATAGAGTCATATCAGATATTTATGCACGCTTTGTTGTTGTCAGATAGATTAGATTAGATTTATTTATTAACTTTTGAAAAAATACATTATAAACACATGTCAGTTAATTACAAGAAATTCACAAAAGGATCGTCGAATGTATACAAAAAAATAAATCTTATTACAATAAATTGTCAGCCAGAATAAAAAATTAAATTTAGAATGTCAAATTCGAATTCAGTATAATAATAATAATTAAAAGCAAAACAAGAATATACTTAAAATAATTAAAATGACAAAAAACAATAAAATTAAATAAAAAATTAAAATTCACTTCACAAAACTGAAAAATGTCAACAAAACAAAAACAAGAGTACATAACAAGGTACATAAAAACAAAAATGAAATGCATATTATGATGTCAACATAAAATCTCAATGTATTCTTTTAAAGAGTACAATGACTTGTCTAAAAGAAGTTTTATTAGTGTGCGTCCAAATGTCTCATCCGAACATTCATTTTTTTATGTCCGCGGGTAGCCGATGTGGGTCTTGGGGAGTGTACAGTTTACTACGGTAAACTGTGGATTGACTGCAGCTATATTTATTAAGAAGTAATTCCAGAGATTAGAGTTAAAAATTCAAACCTAATCTTAAGCCTGGATTCTAGAAACGAATTTTAATTATTAGAAAATGAAAACCGTAAGTACGAGTATGTGCTGTATATTTTTATTCTTCTTAAAAAGATATTTCACTAGTATTAGGCTAGTGCCTTTACCATCGGCTTTACTTGTATATACCAATCTAACAATTGACTTGAAATTCCGAGATTTACTTTACCAAATTCCATGAGAATTACCGAAAATTTCGATACATGGAGAAAACCGCGGTAATTCATGTCTCTAAATTTAGCAGTTCAGAAATTTCAAGATTTAACACATTAATTACAGCAATGCCATGGAAATACTGGGAAAGATGTAATAGCTTATTTTGCTTTAGACATAGTAAAATTGGTCACAAAATAGTGTGCAGTGATGTTTACTAATGTTTCGGCGAAAACGTTTGGCAACCTGATTCATTTCGCAACTTTTTATTTCCATACTGTTTAATATTTCTGAAACTGTAAATATTTCATGATTTCTATAAAACTAACCTAACCTAACCTAAAGGGTTCTACACGATGGCCCTGAAATAAATCCTCAAATATTTACAATTTAACCCCCTTATTCATAAACGACAATCAAACCTATTTTAGTTAAAATGCCGCTAAAATTCGTTTGTCCTTATCTGTCACTTCGACATTTGTATTTGTTAGAAAGGGACAAAGCATTTGTTAGTTAACATAGGCTTGTTAAGTTTTATGAATAAGGGGGTTAGAGTTTACCTACGAAATGAAAAGTTGCGAAAAGGCAGTAACCGTTGCAGTGACATGTCTAACCAGATACAGATGTAGTGAACAATGTTTTGCGCAACGCCGCTATTTCATGATTTGGCCAGTTTAGGCAGATCATGAAATTCCTAGGCATATCATGAAACGCCCTCATAATCGGTTCTGGCACTTCGCCGGACGCTGCCGCTCGCTCGGTTCGTGCGTTGTGGTAACAATTCATACTAACCACTCCTCGCCGGAGTGGAGCCATGGTTGGCCGAGTGGTTGACCTATGGCCTCTCAAGCAGAGGATCGTGGGTTCAAACCCCGGCTCGCACCTCTGAGTTTTTCGAAATTCATGTGCGGAATTACATTTGAAATTTACCACGAGCTTTACGGTGAAGGAAAACATCGTGAGGAAACCTGCATAAAAAACCTGCGAAGCAATTCAACGGTGTGTGTGCAGTTCCCAATCCGCCAGTGGCCCGCGTGGGAACTACCGCCCATTCCTCATTCCGAGAGGAGGCCTGTGCCCTGCAGTGGGACGTATATAGGCTGGGATGATGATGGGATGATGACTCCTCGCCGCTCGTCGTACCTAAATTTCGCTCCGCTGAGCTGTTTCCACTAGAGCTGCACTGAGCGAGGATCGGTAGAGCGTTTCTATTGGTTCATGACAAACATATTACTCGTAACGCTTCCTTACAGAACTCTGGTGGAAACGCAAGCTAACCCGTATATTTTTCTACGGCCCAGAAAATGAGTTAGCTTTTAAGCTTTCGAGGGTTAAGTTGACACCCTAGACACGTAACGTTACATTATTCATGAAGGCTTCCAGGTTCTTAGGTCTAAAGTAATTCTAACACATTACACAACCCCTATTCTAGCAGTAGCTAACTATAAATAGATGAATTAGCGAGAGCTTGGAATTGCATTTTTAGTGGTTGTACGGTACGCATGAAAAGAGAATAACTTAAGTATTTCTCTTAATTAATTTAATGAAATTAATTACATACCCTTCTTAACAAATAAAATAATATTCAGTCCTTTTTGCTTCCATTCACTATCATTTAATTCTTTATCTGAGTTGTCACAAGTATTGATAATAATATTATGTAATTCGACCCATTTCCCCTCCTTGATATCTATATCTAATATTTGTTTTCTTCACTTTCTTTTATAATATTTAGAATTTGACACTGACATTATTTTGGAATTTTCTTGTTGTTTCTTTAAAAAAATATGGCTCTGTCCATCGGAGGACAATTTTGCCAGTGTCTAGTAGTTTTTGCCGTTGTACGGTAAAAAAATTCTAGAAAACGAAATATGAGAGGTAATGGTGGATGAAAGATGACAGCACGACTCCGTGAAATTTTATTATGAAATCAGGAATTTTCTTCTTCAATATTTTTTTTTTATTCGACTGGATGGCAAACGAGCAAGTGGGCAAGTGTAATTATTGTAGGTGACCTCTTTTTATGCTGATAGTACGGGAAAAGGGAAATTTCAAATATAGAATGCCTATAAAGCTGCGAATAAATAATTGTTCGTAGCTATAAACACACATCACCACTTTGTACTTAATTTGTCTAAGATACCACTACAAATCAATGTCTGTCAATTGTGTTTTTTATGGGTCCAGTGACACCGTCGCAAATTCACAGAATAATAAAATCTCTCAAGAATACCAAGAGCACCGGATTTGATGAAATAACAACTTACATAATAAAACATTGTGCTGAAATTATAAGCAACCCATTAACTTATATTTTCAATCTTATGCTTGAGAAAGGGTATTCCCGGATAAATTAAAAATCGCGGTAGTTAAACCATTGCATAAAAAGAACGACAGACAGGAAATGGGAAACTATAGACCCATAGCCCTATTGTCTATATTCTCCAAAATTGCAGAGAAATCATCTATGAACAAATTTACAACTTCATGGAAAAAGAAAACATATTAGTAAATGAACAAAATGGATTCAGGAAAGCAAGTCCACTACATTAGCAATATTTCAATTAATAGAAATGGTTACAAAATGTACGGGTACAAGAACCCCTATTAGCGCAATATACATGGACATGACGAAAGCGTTCGATTTGGTCGATCATAATATATTACTAAAAAGTTGGAACGCTATGGAATTAGAGGAGTTTCTTTAAAATTATTAGAATCGTACTTACACAATAGAATGCAATGCACTTTAATTAAAAGAATTTGTGATAGAACAAAGCAAGAAATTACCTACTACTCCGAATTTAGATCACAGCTCCATGGTGTGCCTCAAGGAAGTATCTTGGGACCCCTTCTATTTCTATTGTATATTAATGACTTGCCTGCGCATATCAATTATCCAATGTATTGTTTGCTGATGACAGCACATGCTTAATTAGAGCGTCCAACTCCGACACATATGAGAACGAAATAAATAATACACTTGCAACGATCATCGAATGGCTAGATATAAATAGATTAAAAATTAATATTGAAAAGACAAAAATTATGCAATTCCATCAATCCAGATCAAATTCAATCAATCTTAATGTAAAGTATAAAGATAGAGTTATTGAACATGTAAACGTAGTAAATTTTTAGGTATTGAAATTGATAATCATTTGAATTGGAAACCACATACCAATTCTCTATGCACCCGTATAAATAGTTTTGTTTTTGCTCTAAGAAGGCTGTCCAAAATAACAGACCAGAACACTGCACTGTTGGCATATCATGGATATGTAGGATCAATCCTTAGATATGGTATCATCTTCTGGGGTAATTCTACCAATAATCAATCAGTTTTTCTTGCACAAAAGAAATGTATCCGAGCTATTCGTGGTCTTAAGAACTCTGATACCTGCAAGCCTCATTTTAAAGAACTGAAGATATTGACTTTAGCCAGCCTATACATTTACGAAGTTGCAGTCTTTGTCAAGTCAAATCCTACGTTGTTTCCATTGCAATGTAACAACGGCTCCAGAAGTGTTCGCCATAAACATAAAATACAAATTATGAAAGGCAGAACAGCCTTGTTAAGGAAAAGTGTCCTAGGCATGGCAACAAAAATTTATAATTCGTTGTCCGAAGCCTTAAAGAGCTAGATATTAATAATTTTAAAAAACATTTGAAGGCAAGGCTAATAACTGAAGCATATTATACTATTGATGAATTTCTGATTAATAAAACCTGACATTTCAATCAATTACCTATTTGTTTTATCGTGACTCTGTTATAAAATATTATAATCATTGCTGCTGTATAGATATGATTAATTAATAATAATACTGTAATAATATATAATAATAATAATAGCACCTTGTATAATAATAATATTACTGTCATATTTAGTGTAGTTTCTGTTTTTATTTTTATTGTTTTGTATTAGATATTGTTTTAGATTTAAGTTGAAAATTTGTACGCCTTTTAGGTAGATCGCAGAGAACTTTTTCTCATCATATTGTACGACTCAATGTATTTTACCTGTGTATCACAAATAAATAATAAATAAATAAATAATAAATACTTATTTGTACAATAAAGAGTTTACATACATCCATACATATGCAATTACATGCTCTGGGTAATTTATCTATACAACGGAATAAATAGTAAGCACACCGAACTGTTAAGATTAAAAGAAGATATTAAAAAAACTCAAGCTTGTTTTGCTGCTTTTTTGTGTAATAGCAATATTGGATTGTATTTAATTTATTGAATCAGGCATTTATTTGCGGAAGTCCATATCAATGGACTTTAAAACAATTACTTTGCTCACCCACAACCTTATGATAGCTACGTCTATGTAATGCGAGTTAATACAGCTCCTACCACCATATTGTAAGAACACAAACAAATCACATAAACCCAACTGTCACTACCGCCACCACATTACGCGACTGTTTCGAACTCAAACCAGAGCATCATGGTAAACGGTTGTGTTGCTATAATGATGAACTCTGGTGGCCACAAAACAACACACACACACAACATAGCGAATCACAAAAATAATTTAGCATTATCAACACATTCTAAAGGAAAATGAACACAGAGAATGAACGATTGGAATTTCAATTCAACCAGTACCTACCACTACCATGAGTTTACAGTGACCGTATTCGATAGCGACGGCGTAAATTTATTTGTAGAGGCGCTGAACAATGAGGGCTATCGCGTATGAATTCGCCGCTAGAGGCGCTAGTGTAGCGTGGGGTCTCCGAAATGTCAAATCTCATAGTTTTTGGCTGAGCTACGCGGGTTTATTTAAAATTAGAATAATTTTGTGAATATTTTGCAATATATTAATGTCTGTGTTTTGAGACAGTTTTGTCTTTCGGAAACCTTTGTCCTCCCTTTTTTCCGAACAAAACGGGGACTATGAAGCACTGTGGCATGCTCGATATTTTTATGGTACGGTTTCAAGTGTATAAACATGGATTTTAATCTAAACTTTGTTTTCACGCCCGTAATAACAGACTTTGAAAGCCATACTTAAAAACCTCACGCAACAGTGCGCCATCTAGTGAGATGAAAAACGATAGCCCTCATTCTCCATACAAATAATTTACGCCGTCGCTATCGAGTACGGTCACTGTAAACTCATGGTAGTGGTACTTATCGTTAACGAGCAAAGCTAAGGTAAAGGCTAATGTTACTCTCATCATCGTCATCACCATCAAATCAGCCGTAAGACGTCCACTGTTGGCCATAGGCCTCCCCCATAGACATCCACTGGCTTCGGTTGGAAGCGCCCTGTATCCTTGAACCCGCGGCTTTAACCAGGTCATCCGTCCATCTCGTTGGTGGACGTCCTACGCTGCGCTTGCCGATCCGAATGTTGCTCTATTTTCATTGACGACCGGATAGCCAAGTGGTTAGAGAACCTGACTACGAAGCATGAGGTCCCGGGGTCGATCCCTGGCCGGGGAGATATTTGTACCTACTCTTATCAATAATACTAATGAACTAACTAACCTAACCAACAAAAAGTTGGAAAACCCCCGACTTTGTCACTTCAAAGTTCAATATCTCAAAAACGGCTGAACCGATTTTGATAAAACATGTATTGTCTAAAAACCATCGCTAGAAAACCTGCTTTCAATATAAAAAAAGCATTCAAATCGGTCCACCCGTTTAAGAGCTACGGTGCCACAGACAGACAGACACACATAGCGGTCAAACTTATAACACCCCTCTTTTTGCGTCGGGGGTTAAAAAAAAAATAATTAAATTAATAAATTATTAAATAATACTAATGTTTGTTCTCGGGTCTAATAACTATTTAAGTATGGATAATATATATTTAAGTATGTATTTTGAACATGAAACTACCGTGAGACTCACTCAAATTAAATATAATGACCCGGATAACTCACGTCTTAAATCGAGTTCGGCTGCTGCAACACGCAACACGCGCGTGTTGCAGCAGCCGCTGAGTCGCGTTGCTCCGAAGACGAAGGGCTACGGATTAGCCCGAAACATGTCGAGCTAAACTCGATTTAAGACGTGAGTTATCCGGGTAATTATATTTAATAAGTATGTATTTATCTACTTTATAATATAAGTATGTTTATCCGTTGCGTAGTATCCATAGAACAAGCTTTGCTTAGTTTGGGACTAGGTTGTAATATAAGGAGATGAGGTGGGAGGTGGTCAATAAAACGATATCTGTAGTTGTGCGTAAAGAGAACGAGAACCCTTTTTATTAAGTAAACCTTAGATTATATACATCATGATTGTCGCTGACACAAGCAATATGCGTTTATGTAGCAGTAAACTATTGTGTTACTGCTAAACACTGAGCTACTGCTGCTGTGGCCAATTGCCATACTACAAAGTCAATTGGTGTCAATAAAGTCCCATGATATTTATTTATTCAACCTGCCCACCCCATTTTTGCAAATTGTCGTGAACGTAAGCAATGCCATGGTACTAGGAGATAAACTGTTCCCAATATCAATTTCGCTGGCGCTGCCGGCTGCGAACCAAGTTCCAACACATGATACTTTCGCCAAGAATTGACTGGGCGTTGTGGTGCAAGGGATACGCTGTCTTCTACTATTTTTAACCCCCGACGCAAAAAGAGGGGTGTTATAAGTTTGACCGCTATGTGTGTCTGTCTGTCTGTGGCACCGTAGCTCTTAAACGGGTGGACCGATTTGAATTCGGTTTTTTAATTTTAAAGCTGGTTTTCTAGCGATGGTTCTTAGGTATGTTTTATCAAAATCGGTTTAGCCGTTATAGAGATATTGAACTTTGAAGTGACAAAGCCGGGGGTTTTCCAGCTTTTTGTTAGGTTAGATTAGGTTATATATAAATTGACTTCTACAATTTGCAGGTTTCAAGTGTGTCTCAACATCAGATACCCGAATAAACTTTTTTATCCGAAAACTAACACACATTTGTATAGCAGAAACTGTTTTAGAATGGCAATACGATTATTTGGATGACCGTAAAAGTAACAAAAAATTTGGATTGGTTTTTGGAATCTTTTTGTATTTTTTTTATTTCAATTCCAAATTTTTACTTTTACGGTCATCCCGTAAAACCTAAATTAAAAATACAAAATGAAATATAAATGCACAGAAAAAAACAGAAAAATAAGACCAGCACTGGGAATCGAACCCAGGTCCTCGGCATTCCGTGCCGCGTGCTATACGGCTACACCACTGCTGGATAGCACGCGGCACGGAATGCCGAGGACCTGGGTTCGATTCCCAGTGCTGGTCTTATTTTTCTGGTTTTTTCTGTGCATTAATATTTCAGCATAAAATAATTCTATTCTATTCTATTCTATTCAGTTTGTATTTTCAAAAAAAATTGGAGTTGAAATAAAAAACACAAAAAGACTCCAAAAAGTAATCTTAATGCAGTTAGACTTGCCTAACTAGACAATCTGTCAAATGTAAAAAGAGTGGGCGACAGCCTGTTTCCTTTAACCGGTGACATTAAAACGTTCTGACATGATTTTAGTTTTGTTTTTTATTTTATTTTTTATGCGACTGGATGGCAAACGAGCAAGTGGGTCTCCACTAAGAGATCACCACCGTCCATAAGCATCTGCAACACCAGGGTTATTGCAGATTTGTTGCCGACCTAGAGGCCTAAGATGGAATACCTCAAGTGCCAGTAATTTCACCGGCTCATATTAATTTTAAGACCCACCTGTTGAGAGAGGGACAGAGGTCATTGAGTATAGCACTGAGTATCTCTAGCCACGGTTACGTATTTCGAGCAGCATACGATATAAACATTTTCGAGTTAGTCGATCATTTAAATCGCTGATGCTCATAACTTACGTCTTCCGATAGCGACTCCAGTAAATGTGCGCACGTAAGAGAATCACTTCCGAATCAATGTAGCATTTTATCAGTAGCCTCCGGATTGGGGCCGTGACATATGTTTATTGTATGAAGCGATTCATACAAGGGTTTATATTATTATGATGGGGGAACACAAGCAGGCGGGGGTTAGTATCAAAGCGACTGAATCTACAAAATTACACTGCAAAGAAACTCGCTTTGACGTAAAATACCACATCGAAATCGGATTATCTATTTGAGAGCAACAGTGCCACAGACAGAAGATAGGCAGTCATTGGCGTCATACTTTTCTTTTGTAAGAGGATTATGAAATAAACTTATTATTATAATATCCCTCTTTTTGTGTCGGTCTTAAGAAATTAAACACAATAAGGTTACTGTATTTTTGAAGTCTTGCTCAGCGCCGTTTTCTTCTGTTGGATTTCCCTTCGTAGCAAATTAATTCAGTTTCTCTAAGATTTCGTTTACACGCTCATTCTAGTGTCATTTTAGTCCATCATACTGGGTTTTTGTCACGCACATCGGATTGACGAATGGATTTAAAACGCCCTCGTGTACTACAAGAGAGAGCTTAAATTTTCATCAGTTCGGACTATCAGTCCGTTGATTCGTGAATGTTACACGATAATTCTGAACTGTAACCGAAGTCTTCTGCCTTTACTATACTTTATGAGACGCTTTATCAGGGATCTGGGCTTCTATGCCATGCCCATTGCTTAGTACCCATGACACAAGCTTTGCTAAGCTTACTTTGGAACTAGGTCAATTGGTGTGAATTATCCCGTGATATTTATTTATTCTTATTTATGCCTTATTGGTTTTATCATACTCCATGTTCATTTTGTTATTAATTTACAAAGTTATGCATTTCAACTACTTCTAGAAACATGACTTTATTTTAATTCCACTGACATAACGGATTCTTAAAAATAAACATAATCTCAACCATTATTTTCTGTACAAACAACTTAGAATTATCCCTTGCCTACTTTGCGAATCCAAATAAGAAATCACTGGGGATTTTATTGGATTAGGCTCTAAATCCATTGATAGAAATAATTGACCTACTTTGAAACGGGACTGATGGTACGCCTGTTCTAGTGGATTTACAAATGGTGGCGGTAGGGTAAAAAATAAAATATACTTAAACCGATTTGTAGTAAAGCCACGGTAGCGCTGTAGTGCCCATGGATTTTCACGCAGAAGATCATGAGTTCAAATCCTGGTATGCACCTCTGCATTCATTCGGAATTCATGCGCGTTTGTCTTTTAACATAAGCATTACGGCGGCGGAAAATCTTGAGATCCCGCCTCCTCCTTTGAAGCAATTCAATTGCGTGTATAGGGTTCCAATTCGCACTGTTTTTTTTTGGGAATTACAGTTATAGTCCTCTACTTCTGCATGGAGGCTTGCGTCCTGCAGTGGGATATATTATACGGAGATGCTGACGACGATGATGATGATGTGTATCTTACTTCGTTTTCCGAGATGTAGTTTGAACCCAAAAACATGCTTGTTTTAAGAGTGATCTTCTGTACCATTGTACCTCATTCAAAATTTACGGCCGACCAAGAATTGTTTTTCTTCTCCTAGCTGTTGGCAGTGACTTTGTCTCCAAATGATTCGTTTATCATGCGCCCGCAGGAACTATACATTTTTATAGGATTAATCTATCCCACGATCTTATTAAGGTCTCTTTTTATCTATAACCAAATCATGATCACGATCGTATAACAAAGAACAAACAAAATAAATAAATAAATATCACGGGACAATTAACACCAATTGACCTAGTCTCAAACTAGGCAAAGCTTATACTACGAGTGCTAGAAAATGGATAAACAAAAACATCCTTATAAAGATAAATACATACGTATTAAACGACTAAGACTCGAGAGCGAACATAAATGCGATCAAACCCGGGATCTCATGTTTCGTAGTCAGGTTCAAAACACTGGACTTTACATACAGTCATCGAAGTAAACAAGGAAACATGCTCACTTTCGCATTTATAATATAGTAGTATTTCAGGTTAACCCTGCGAAAGATAAAGCCATGTTTACTTTTTAAAGACGGACGGCCGACGAACAAAGAACGCCACGGAAATATCCGATTGAAAGCCGTCCGAGTTCTAATAACGTCCCTAAAGACACTTACCCGACTTAAAAATCCACAGCCAAAACACAACCTTAAATCGAAAACTGTAAGTTTCACTCTAAACTGCTATTCTTCACTACCTAGGTTCAATTTAGGAACCGTAGCAAAATTTTAACCCTATCGCTGCTATGCAATGTCTGAATTTGCTTGACATAGTTCTGTCATCCCGCTCTACAGTATTTGTCTGAGGATGATCTTTAGGGCCACCGGTTACGGTTGGATTTTGTGTGGACCACCAATTCAAATTTAACTCTTCTCTAGCCACATCTGTTGCTCACTGCCGCAGCAGGCTGAAAGTGTCTAATTACAGAAATGATGGCTTATTGTTACGTTCTGCCGCTATATAATACAGTGTAACCGCAAAATGGACGTTGCGGTCTTGAATTTAATAACTTTGACCGAGGCCGTATTATTTAATTTAACTTTCATTGCTCTGTTGCACGGAGGGAAAGAAAGCCACTTTTTACAAAGTTTGGTTGGAAATTTTTAAGAGAAACGTTAATTTGCTTTGCAGGTTGTTGAAAGATTTGTGGTAAATCTGAACAGGAAACGAACCATTAGCAATTAGGATCTCTTAACACTATAGGATTTTTTTAAACACCATGTGCGTTTACATACGTAGGTATTTTTAGGTGTATGTTTTTATCAAATATCCATTTAAGGGTTCATATAAGACTAGTTTATACCACTTTGACATACCTAAAAACCCCACATACCATATCAAAAGACCACACTCACGTGCTAAAGTGTTACGCAAACAAATAAAACCTAACAGGGTATCACATAAAACGTTCTCCCGTTCTGACATTATTAGCTGTCAGTTATGTCAGAACGCCGAGGTGCTGCGTTTGACAGTTAGCAAACGAATTTTGTTTGCGCGTTTTCTTGTAAAAGCGTGCGTTGTTGACGTGTTTGCAAAGGGAAAGGAAGTAAAATCAATTCGACTGTATTTTCCGTAATTTATTGAATCAGGTGTTACTTTGTGGGGACTATATAAAAAAATACTTTGCTCACTCGCGACCGTACTATAGCTACACGTCTATGCAACCAATGTGTGTTTATACAGCTCCTAGACCTGTAAGAACACACAAATCATAGAAACCCTACTATCACCACCACCACACTAAACTGACGCGTTTCAAACTCAACCAGTGTCTTCGGAGATAAAATCTAGTGTAACTGCTTTGGTTCTTAGCTACGTTTAATCAAAATCCGAGCAGCCATTTTTCAAAGTCAAAGTCAAAGTCAAAATATCTTTATTCAATTTAGCCACAACAAGCACTTATGAATGTCAAAAAAAAATCTACCACTTTTGAGATTAACATTACACTGTAGTAATTACAAGCCTTGAGTTTCTCAAGCAATCATCACACATGTAACGGTGCTGATCTATACTTTTTGCAATGCAATGGTAGGCTTGTTGGCATCTCCGGTTGGTTTAAAGCTCTGTACACGTCATTTCCATACGTGGACAGGTTTCCAACGGCTGCACAGATACGTTGACGAGTGAATACGAATGCTAACGGGATGCGGGATGGAATAATCAAATATGTACCGTGAGCAGCAAAAGTCTATGAGTGGTTGTAATCGGTTGTAGGTGTATGGAGGTCTTAATTTATTCAACAGTGGACGTGGTGGCCTAGTATTTTGACTTATTTTGCTTCAAGCAGAGGGTCTTGGGTTCGAACCTCTTTATATTATGGAAAACAAAAACATCGTGAAAAAATCTGCACACACTGACGACGAATTTGATGGCGTGTGTGAAGTTCCCAATCCGCACTGAGCCCGCGTGGAAACTACGGCCCGAGCCGTTTCATCCTGACTGGAGGCATACGCCCTGCAGTTGGTGTATCAGGCTGAGATGATGATGTTGATAATAAGAAACGAACCAAGTGTCAGAAATAAAACAAGTCTGACAAAATGTCGCTAATACAGCTGAAGGTGGTAGGACCTTGTGCAAGGTCTGCCCGGATTGCTACCACCATCTTTCTCGCTAATCCTGCCGTGAAGCAGCACTGCTTGCACTGTTGTGTTTCGGCGTAGAGAGTAAGATAGCCGGTGAAATTACTGGCACGTGAAGTATCCCATCTTAGGCCTCTAGGTTGGTAACATGTCTGCAATACCCCTGGTGTTGCAGATGTTTATGGGCGGTGGTGATCTCTTACCATCAGGAGACCCACCTACCCGTTTGCCATCCAGTCGAATAAAAAAAATTTATTCCTAGTTTTAGGAATAATTTTTTAGGCTAATAGTTGACTGCATTTTGGATGTTCATCGGACTCGCAGTACAACACACACTCGCACATCATCACACATGAGTTCACACAATGATCGAGCGTTACTGCGAATGTATTGTAGTATTTAGATTTAGTATGAAACGTTCGTATTGTTCACACACTATAAGTAAATTAATCAAAATGTTCCCAACGCTCATTGTTTCGGCAAATGGAAACTTTTCATTACTATTACTTAGCTTGAGTTTAAGTTTGAGACCGGCGAGCGAAGGTTCGTGTTTACAAGTTGAACTTAACGTAGTTACTTGCTTTAATATCAAGTCTAGTTCAAAAGCCGTAATATAATTGTTGCTAATATTTGCAGACAAATATAAAGACTCTTTCTTACAAACTTAAAAATAATTAGGTTATTATGTTTTCTTCTGATACTTCTTGGTAAGTATTATTGTCATTGAAACTGAATGATGAACAACTGGGGACTTTTTTCTAAGTTTTCATTAGCAGATCATTATAACATTTATTTTTAAAAGATTTCCAGCTTTTTAGGGTTCAGACTAGCGTTTCATTTACGCGTATAAATTCGTTTCGAAAGAGATCTTTCTGTAATAATTTTTTCACAATGGTTCTATTAGAACACTCTACACAGTTAGCCTGTGGTGAATATTAGAGCGATACATACCTCGAAAACTTCTCTAGTGGCAGAAAACGGTAGCACAGCCACTCCAACTAGTAAGTCTGCGACGGCCAGCGATACAATGAACAGATTCGTGACACTGCGCAACTTCGAGGAACACAGGACCGCAGCGATCACCAGGCAGTTTCCTGAAACAAGTAACCCTTTGTCACTTTCTTAGGCAATCACATTTTGTTTTTTACGGGTAGATAGGATTTTTATAGGTGTTCATTTAATAAGCGAAAACCTAAAAGTAGTTGGTTTTAAATGAATTGAATCGATAACACTATATAATTTTAAAGCAGGTTGTATTTTATTAAACTCTTTGTTTCACAGTGGCCAGTCTAAAAGTTATAAACGCAGCGTACACCAATTAAACATTTTAGCAAGGTTGCATACCAGCTAAGTATTTTAGATAATACTGGCCGTTTTTCTGTCATTTTCATTAGAGAGCCGGTAGAATTAGAAATTGAGTAGAATTACTGACATAACAAAATAAATGAATATTGTTTTTAAATAATTAAAGAAAATATTAATAACTGCAATGAATTTACTTACCTATTATAAAATAAAGACTTGTTTTTTTTTTTTGTATAATTTTGTTGTTTTTGTAGGTCCGTGTGGATTGCTACCAAAATCTTAACATGCTTGTCCTGCGGCTAGGGTACGCTTAAGGTAAAGGAAAGTAAGTAGAGATGCACAGAATCGATCAGTCATATTAGTACTTAAGTCTATATCACTGTATGTAGTTGGATGGACGAGAGGGGCAAGGTGAGGTGGTACGGCGGGTAACTAATACGAGTACGTTACGATTGAAAATGAAAATGAAAATGAAATGATTTATTTTGCTGGAACATCACAGGTGTTACTTGTACATGTTATGTTATGTTATGATTGGTTGTGGTTTGGACGTCATACCCGCCTTAATCTGTCATCTCCCAGGATAACAGGATCAAAGGAATTTGGGCACAAATTTGTGCCTCTGGGAGAGGACAGGTTAATAGAAACGCATCATTTACTCAATGATGCGATCCAACGTGGCGTGTAACACAGCGGTGCGTGGTATCATAGCAACAAGATTTCTAATGGTTTGCCAATTTTTTTACATGACGTCAGTAATGAGAAGTATGGCTAAGCTTGCTCGCTCTAACCTACGAGGATTTGCATTCAAAGACATATTGAACTCACGCTTCTCTGGCTCTCCAGGTAGCCTAACAAAAATGTTTTCTCCACGATACTGAAATATAGTCTAGTCGAGATCTATATTATGTACAAACAAGTTTATTATATTTTCATTTTTTTGTATTATCTTAGTAAGTGTGTAAACATCAAGTTAATCGCAGCAAAAAATATACTTTTTTTTTACATAAATTTAATTATTTTCAGGTTGCATCACAGCTGCTCGAACAAAACGACCTTCAAAGAATCAAGCAAGGCTGTAAAAGCACACAGCAACACCCTTAATCAAAAATACGCTCACAAAAAGGAAAATAAACGCGCGACTACAGTCATTTTACAAAATTTGAATCGAATGAGCAATTCGCACGTAATGAAGTTGAATCGACGGATTTTCTTTTCCATACAATTCTCGGCATGGATAACAAGAAAATAAAACGGTAGATAGAGAAGGCGAAATAATTTATTTATCGGGTGCCTGGAAGGAGCTAGACTATTATAAATTCTTCAACACGCATAAATTCATTACGTTGGGATCGGGAGATATTGTCGCGAAAGGTACGTTTGTCAGGGTTGCCTTGAGATTTGCTGTTCTGTGAATTAGTGGAAGGGTTAAGGGAATTAGAAGCTTAAGGACTGTAAAACACAGTTACCCGGATTGTGCCTTCTTGCATTTCTTAATAGGTTTGTTTTTCTCAGAAGGAGCATCTTTTCAAATTGATAATTTTCTCACAAAATCCCTTATAGTATTCGGTTTTCATTGTAATATAAAATTCGCTATGAAACGATAAGGCCGCAGGGCCACCTATCGCTGCGTTTCTCCCAGAGACGTGCGAAGAAACCAATAGAAACACAATTCATTTAAGTTTCCTCAATCCGCTCAGCTGTTTCCACCACTGCTGAGCGAGGATAGGTAAATGAAGCGTTTCTATTGATTCACGAAATAGAACATTACTGCAGAGGCCGGGAAAGAAAGGCTTGCAGGCCAAGTATGTATAGACGGCCGAGCGAAGCGAGTCCGGATAGGTATACGAGGCTGGCATGTTCTTTCACGCCGAGGCTAGTATAGTGCTTTTCTCAAACATGCACTAAAAGAAATAAAAACTTTTAGAAATCAATGTTTTAGTCGTAAGACAACTAAAATTGTACCAGACTCAAATTATAACTTCCATCTATACATATAATTGTTTATTTCATTCTAACATGATTTTTTAAAACGTTAAAATAATCCTAATAAAATCAAATTGCTATAAAACATGTAGATATAACGGACTGCAACAATAAAAAATCACTTTTCTAAACGAAACTTTTGAAATGACAATGCTTGCAGAGGCTAAAGCTCAAGTCCAGTCAATCAAAAAAAAGAAAAAGACTATGACACTTGTCAATTTTCCCGGCAAATTTTTATTTATTGTGTTTACTGTTCAGCTTTTAGGGCCATTATACACGACCTGCAGCCCATTTAATCAGCTACATTAATACTTTATTATTAAAATTAAATTGTAATTTGACGTAAAACGCGTCGGTAATATTTACATATAGAATATTCATAGTCCTGTGAATTTATTTAGTAACTAATAAATGAACCATAGAAATTCAGATTATTAATTTCAAGTCGTGTATAATGGCCTTTATATTTGACGTTTTGCATTGAAACAAAAGACTGTTGTCTTTCAGGCCTAGGCCTGCAACGGTATATTTTGAAGCCTGTTTTATGGAACACAACATAAACATTACATAGCATGTTTGAGAAAAACACATTCTTCGCAACACATCCTCGCACATGGTGGAAACGCAGCCCATTGCTTGACTTGGAATATTTCTAAGTACCTGTGTTTTCTGTACCGCTTATAGTGTTCAATATCAATAGTCAATGAAATCACATCTGAATATTCGGAGTTTTTCGTTGTCCAATTGTTTGTACTGACCTAATGAACTAGACTACTTCTTGAAGGCCTGGCCCTTGTAAGCAGTGGACAGAGAGCAGTGGAAGTATCGGGGGAGGCCTTTGCTCAGCAGTGGGACAGAATAACGAACGAGTTCGGAACGAGGAGATCCGAGAGAGAACTAAAGTCATCGACATAGCTCACCGGATAAGCAAACTGAAGTGGCAGTGGGCCGGCTATATCAGCCGAAGAACCGATAACCGCTGGGGTAAACGAGTTCTTGAGTGGAGACCGCGGATCGGCAAGCGTGGCGTGAGACGCCCTCATATTAGGTGGAGCGACGATCTTCGCAGGGTAGCTGGCAGTAACTGGATGAGAGTGGCTGAGGATCGTGCTCAGTGGCGTGCAATTGGAGAGGCCTATGACCAGCAGTGTACTAAGATAGACCGATGATGATGATGATGGGACAGAATAGGCTAACAACAATAATAATAATAATAAGGCGGTACTTCTGGACACGGCACGCATCGTCCGGAGGTTCCTCACTCTGCGGCCCTGGCCACCGGTAGCTTGGGCCCTGCCCCGTTACCGGCAAACTACTTAGGATAGGTTTTTATAATATTTTTATTTTGTATGTACTTTTCTGTATTTTACTTTTTATAACTATTATAAAAACCTAAACCTAACAATGAAAAAAAAATAAAGAACATAATAATAATATTGTTTGTAGATAAATAAGTATTGGCAACGGCAATATTTCTAAAATTCAAAATAAACGACACTCTCCTTTAGCATCGAGCAACAAGTGATCGACAAACACACAAAGCAGCGCACCGTAAAAGTTTATATTGAATTATGATAGCGGAAGCTACTCTAAAGTTATACTGAGAGTTGAGAGTTAGGAGTTGGGAGCGAATGGTAATTTTTATTGAAGAACCTGCCTGGGTGGTCTTGAGCTAACTTTGTTAAGATGTCGATTCATTGGGTTGGCAATCCGATTTACTTTACATTGTATAACGATAATCTTGACTTATTTGCCTTTTGGAGCTTAGAGTGACGCATCGAGATATGATACGCACGTTGCACGAAATACGAAATTTCGCTAAAGTAGTAGACCTGCACTGATATCTGACACAGTAAAGCGTGCACAAATATCTGGTACGAGTCTATTATAGGTCGGTAGGAAGTGTCCGGTATTTTTGCATGCTCCGCTGTGATAGATATTAAAATGCAGGAGATTGTATTATATGCACCAAATGGTGGATCCCAAGGTCTCAACTGCTATGCAAGACAAGAAGCTCAGAGAGCAGAGTTACAGAGCAAAGCAAAGTTACAGATGTCGGAAAACCACACTTTTCAGGTCTTAACTGTCTGGGGGCAGGGCTGGTAGCCTAACATGACATGACTTGAGGGCTAGAATGGTCTTGAAGTTGAGGCCTTGGGAAAAAAAGCGAAGAGGAAGACCAACGCGATAAAGTCAAGGAAGATACTAATTGCAGATACTAATGGGATACAGGCGGCACAGAACAGAGGAAAATGGAGGAATCAGAAGAAGGCCTACGCCAAGATGGTTGAAAAAGGCTAAGAAAAGAAGAAACTGGAACAAATGATCTTTTGCTTGGATGTTCTTCGTGCAATGTACCTAAATGAAATAAACGATGTTATTTTCGGGGTTTAATAAAATTAACATGACATTGACCGCATTTTAACATCTAGCTGAGCTCGACAAATGGAAGAAACTCGCGGGAAAGAGGAGTGGGTGGCGGAGGCGTCTAGTAGATGGACGTCAAGCCCTCAACCAAGCTTGATTCCAGGCTTTAGCGTGCAAAAGAACCAGAGCACGTGAAATCATCCCTTCAAACTCGATTGCTTTCTTATACCAGTTGTGTGGTCAGAGATGCCGCTCTTGTATAGGCTTGTTCAGTCACCAAGAAAGTGCCACTGATACAATGCCTGAATCATCTGCCACAGATGAGGCTTTTGATAAAGTAAAATTAAAAAAATCCAGTGACCGCAACCAGTAACGGCTAGTGCATAGATGTTTATGTAGTTGTTTTAGTTTGTCAGTGTGTCAGTACATTCTGCAAGCATCTTAAACGGTTATGTAAATCTCAACCTGGCCGTATCACCTGCCATACGCCCGCGCAAACGGCCAACTTTTGATTTATTCAAAACTTTTTCAATATTTCCAAGAAAGCTGTCGTCGACATCTGTTGAGAATACTTTACACAAGTTAAAGTTCTTAAAAAAGATTCTACTCTGATACGAAAAGCTGGCCAAGAGGGAATCGGACTCCCACTCGGCTAGCTCCGTAGCATTATAAAAAAAAATGTAACTTTCTTATATGCGTGGTCTACCAGCGAGATAGAATAGAATAGAATAAGCCTTTACGGCTTTTTCCGTTTCGGAATTCCGTAAATACATCATATACATACGTTTATTTCAATTCCGAACGCACAGGCCACCATAAGGAAATCCGAATCGAAGAAAACTTCGGACGGAAAACTCCTGTATGTATGTAGTAGGGCCATAGATTTGTATGGATTTACTGCGTTCGAAATCCGGAATCAACGAAGAACAGAATTTCGAGTGTTTGTGGCGGCCCTTAAAGCCGCGGGTTCACGGTGGATGCCGGCCGCTCCCAACCGAAGCACAGTGGACGTCCTACGGCTGATATGATTTTTGAGTTTTTCAGAATGTACGTGCGAATATACATCTGTAATTTTACCATGATTTTTGTCAAGGAAAATGTCACGAGGAAACCTGTGTACACTAGCGAAGCCATTCTATGGTGTGAACACAGCGATACACGGATTCCGTTATTCTGAATTTGTAGCACGGAACCCTAAAAATTACCGTGCAAGATAAACAGTAAAAATGAAAAAACAATTACATGAATTTAAGCATTTATGGTCATTGTTATTCTGTCGCCACTTATTGGTGGGTTACGTAAACAAAAAACATGCATCTACGCAGGCCGTAGCTGTGCTACGAAGTGCTACGGCGTAGCCCGTAGCTCATTTTGATCAAGCAATATTTCAACAGAGCATAGAAGGTCGCGGATCGTGGATCGGCAACGTAGGACGTCCACCGACGAGTTGGACGGATAACCTGGTTAATGCCGCGGCTTCGCGGTGGATGCAGGCCGCTTTCAACCGAAGCAACTGTAGGTCTATATGGGAGGACTATGTCCAATAGCGGACGTCCTATAGCTCGATCCAATATAGATAGTCGATTTTGAACATGAAACTACCGTGAGCCTCACTCATATTAAATATATTAGACTCGGATTCGACGCACTATATCAGATTTGATAGAGTATCTGTACTTGCGAGAGAGAAATTTTTCATTCCGCGGAAAGTGCGTGAAGCCATCGAGATTAGTCGTCGTCCGAATTTTAACCGGGATTGTGGTTGGACGGTACCTCCGAGTTGGAAAACGGTGTTAAATACTCGTGCTGCGTCATCGGTGTGTGTGAACGTACCTTTACAGAGCGATGTTGTTAGTGTTGTGTGCTACCCTACATTTGACAGTTGTAATGATGATGAAAAGGTGGGTAGTTGTGTGCCGGTGTCAGTTTCGTCGGGTAGTCGCGCGAGCAGAGCGGCGGCGCGCAGTGCGCGTGTTGCAGCAGCCGCTGAGTCGCGTTGGTCCGAAGACGAAGGGCTACGGATTAGCCCGAAACATGTCGAGCTAAACTCGATTTAAGACGTGTGTTATCCGGGTCAATATATTTAATACTAGCTGTTGCCGGCGGCTTCGCCTCGTGGTTTTTTTCCATAAAAACCTTCTCCTTATAGTAACGAACACAACAAAAAAAGAATTAGCGAAATCGGACCAGCCGTTCCCGAGTTTTGCGCTTAGCAACACATTTTACGATTCATTTTTATTTATATTGTTACGTTCGTGGGGTGGGTTCGTGATTGAAAAGCACTTTTAACACCGATGAATAAGAGTAGGATTTATTTTCACACTGTTACTTAACTTTACAAAACACTTAAAAACAGTTCACAGTAATTTCGCACTCTAAAACTCGCTTACAAGTCGCTTTGATTCTCTTCGATGTTTATCGCTCCGTATCGCATTCGAAACTGTCTCCGCCGCAACCTCGCCCGGCTTATATACCCCCGGTGAATCGGTCCACAAAGTTCGAGAACAGTCCAGCTAGGACGTCATACCTACATCTCGAATGTTCCGGAAACGAGTAGAGTGTCTGTCTCTTTCATGTGCTATCTCTCTCACACAGTTACTAGAATATTCCGGAAACAGGATCATCAGTCTGTTTCTCTCACACATATAGGCTATCCTTGTCACACACCTTCTCGCATGTTCTCAGTATAGCTGTCTCTTTCTAATCGTGCTATCTCTTTCACTCCTGGTATAAACGCACAAACTCTCAAGTGCACAAGGAGTACTATAAGGATTTAAAGCGTTTGGTTACCTGTGCTATATTTAATGAGAAGCGTGCGTATTTTTCACACAGGATAAACCGTTGTGCTAATAACTCTAAAGTTCTGTGGAAAAATCTTAAGAATGATGTTTTTATTAGTAATGAGAAGCAATTGCCTAAACATTTTAATGACCCTAATACTATTAATGAACACTTTCTAAATCTACCTAGTAGCAATGAAATCTCAATCAGTCAACTTACATTTTACGAATTTAACTCTTTTGGGTCCTCCACATTTACACTGAAGTCAGTCACAGAGGAACTAGTTCTTAAAATTATTCAGAGCCTAAAGTCTAATGCTCAGGGCGTTGATGAAATAGCTTTGAACATGATTCTCCTCACTTTACCTCGTACCCTAGGAGTCATAACTGCGATGATGAATTTATCGATAAAAACCCAATCATTTCCAGATGCTTGGAAAGTTTCTGTGGTACGTCCTATTCCTAAAATTCCTAATCCAGTATACGTAAAAGACCTACGACCGATTAGTATATTACCTTGCCTTTCTAAAGTACTTGAGAGAATAGTTTGTCAACAGTTAACTGACTACTTGGAGTTTACTGAGATTCTACCGGTGGTTCAATCGGGCTTTCGTAAGCACCGAAGCACGGCAACTGCCTTACTCGACGTAACAGACGATATTTTAACTGCTCAGGACAGGGGCCGTGGTACGATACTCACACTGTTGGATTTTTCGAGGGCGTTCGATACCATCAATATATCCTTACTGCTGTCAAAAATGACTTATTATGGATTTGAGCCTAACACCGTTAAATGGTTTGCTAGCTATCTCGGTAATCGAAGCCAGCTTGTGGAAATCCAGGGACCTAATGGTGGGAGTTGCAAGTCGGATATCCATCCCGTACCCAGAGGTGTTCCACAGGGCTCAATTTTGGGTCCTATTCTTTTATTCTGTACAGTTGTGATATCACGCAAGTCATTAAACATTGTCAATATCATATTTATGCAGATGACTTGCAATTATATATTTCGTGTGATGTAAACAGCATAAAATCAGAGGTTGAAAAACTTAATGAGGATCTTGAAAACATTTCTAGGTGGTCATTTTTAAATTCTCTTGCATTAAATCCTACTAAATCTAAATACTTATTACTAGGCACAAAAAAACAAATAGATGAATTATCAAAAAGCAATTTCACAGTACACATAAATCATAATTGCCTTGAACGCGTAGAAAAAGCTCGAAACTTGGGAATTTTAATGGACGAGCAGTTACGGTTTGAAGATTATATACTTAGCACAGTTCGTAACTGCTTCTATAGGCTTAAAATCCTTTACAGAATTCGTGATTTTATTGATATTGAGCTTAGAGTGCGGTTATGTGAGGCACTTGTGCTCTCTAAACTAAATTATTGTGACACTGTGTACGGGCCTCGCCTTCTGGCACGGACCCATAGCTGGTTCAGAGGGTTCAAAACGCCTGCGCGCGTTTTTGCTTCCATATACCGCCACGTGCGCATGTATCACCATATTTAAATCAAAATAGGATTCTGAATATGTACTCCCGCCAAAAATTACATTTAGCTTGCCTTATGTTTGGCATTATGAAGCAACAGTCGCCCTCGTACCTTTACAGTAAGCTAGCCTGGGCACGTAACGCAAGATCGCCCCAAGTTAGGTCCTGCAGGTTCCTGCAGCTAACTTATCCTCGACACAAATCAGCTGCATTTCGTGGTAGTTTTCGTTACGCCGCCACCAAATGTTGGAACAACATTCCTCCACCCATTCGTGCGCTAAAATCAACAACTGGTTTTAAATTTAAATGTAAAAACCATTTTTTAAACTTACAATTGAGAAAATGAATAAGTAGGCACCTCTCAATCTTACCTTGGATTTTTTTTATTTATTTTTCTTTTTCACTTTAGGCGCTCATAATGTTTGTTGTCCTTATTAATAAGCTAGAAACGTCGATTTCGCTTTACCAATTGGCGGTAGACTGAATGAGTTCGGTTTATTACGTTACGTTACGATCTCAAAAATGTATCCACTGTTGGTTGGCGTATTATTTAGTCAAGTAAGATACTTTTAATAGAAATACCTGTGTTTTGTTTTAAGGAGTCAAGTATGTAGCATGTTGTTTTTAAATAACCATTTTAACAGTAATATGCATTATTCATATTTGCAAAGTATACTTTTGGCGGTGACTTAAAACATTTCAACTGCACACGATTGAACTGTTTAAGCCGGTGTTGCCATACAATTTAATATTTGTTTTATTTTATTTTAAATTTTTATTTTAAGTTAGTTTTTAGATAAGGTCCTCACTGAAAATCAGCGCCAGCGGCTTGCCTTAGCATTATGCTGAGTGGGGACCTGTTTAGCGTCATGTATGTCTTTATTTGTTCTGTTTGTTCCTATGTTTGTTTTTATGGCGTTAAATAAATGTATTTTCTTTCTTTCTTTCTTTCTTTCTTTCCTATGGAAAATTTCGCCATATACTGAAATGTACTTCAGAGGCCCATAAGGGGTCCTGAAAACGCCTGAAAACGGGTTTTCAGGTTATGGCGTCATCGGATAGAGGGTGGCCTGAAACGGACTGAAAACATGTTTCAGGCGCCTGAAAACAACGGTAACTTGGCTGAAATTTTGATAAACTAATATGTGATAGAGCATCCTCTGAAACGGCCTGAAACCGTATTCCAGCCTACTGAAAACGCCTCCAATGGGTCGAAAAGCACGATCAAAGTTCCACCTAACCCACCGCCGTAACACTATAGATTAGATAGTCGATGCCCAAGAACCCAACAGGGCAACACTAACTTGGTTTACACACCGCCCCCTCCGGAGGAGGCGAGGACGCCATCCCACAGAACACCACACGTGGGCGACCCCACTATTTTAACCGATACCGGTACGTCCCGAGTAGGTTTTCTCCCATCAGACCTCAACCTGACTGAGTTTCTTGTCATTTCTTTGGGACTAACGTAGTACTGAAACGGTTTAAGAAACAATCCGATTGCTTTCATAACTCTCCGTTAGCGTTCAAAATCCGAAGTTGGCTCAATAGGAGCACCTTTCGTAGCTAAGATAAACTACCACTTGCTGAGCGGCCTCTGAGCGTCCTATGGCTGACATGATGATGACACCAGACACTCACCAGCAATAACCAGCACGTCGATGAGCGCGAGCACGGCGAGACTGACGAGGCTGGCGGGCTCGTCCCAGCGCACGTCGTCCAACAGTGCCGCGCATGCGGACTCGTTCAGCGAGCGCATAGCGCATGGCCCGGGCGCTCACGCGCATGCCGGCCGCATGGCGAGCGCGCGCGCAAGGTCAGGGCGCCATTGACTGTCGACAAAGAAATACTTCGTTAATAGCGTATCAAGAGTAACCTTATAACTTGGAACATGAAACTAATGTGAGACTTATTTAATTTAGTTGATATTAAGTTTTTAAGTTAGGTATTTAGTTTATCTGCTTCGAGAAAGGGATCACTCGTCGAATCCGACTCGGCTGGACAGTGTTCCCTGGAAGCTTCGCATTGTCTTTTCGTCCAAATTACCGCAGTGTTTGAAGTCAAAAATCTTTGACCGGTGTGTGTTGCCAGTGATGACATACGGACCTGAGACGTGGGCGAAAACGATGGGCCTCATAAAGAAACTCAAAGTCACTCAAAGGGCTATGGAGAGGTCTATGTTCGAGGTTTCTCTGCGGGATAGAATCAGTAATAATGAATCCGCAGTAGAACTAAGGTTACCGACATAGCCCGAAGAATTACGAAACTGAAGTGGCAGTGGGCGGGGCACATTGCTCGCAGGACTGATGGTCGATGGGGTCAGAAGGTTCTCGAATGGCTTCCGCGGACCGGGAGACGAGCTGTTGGTAGGCCTCCAACAAGATGGAGCGACGACCTGGTTAAGATCGCGGGATCGCGGTGGATGCGGAAAGCACAAACCGGTCTGAGTGGAGAGCCTCGGGGGAGGCCAATGTCCAGCAGTGGACGTCTTTCGGCTGACATGATGATGTCAAGCTAAACTCGATTTAAGTCGTGAGTTATCCAGATTTATTTCATTATATGCCCCTTTATTTAAATACATAATATATTATGGGATAATTGACACCAAACCGAATTGAAGCCGTGGTGGCCTAGATGACCTATGGTCTCTCAAGCAGAGTGCGTATGAAGTTCCCAATCCGCACTAGAACAGCTTGGGATCTACGGCCATAGCACTCTCGGTCTAACAGGGGGCCTGTGCCCTGCACTGGGCCGTGTATGGGCCGAGATGATGACGATGATGAATTTAAACCAATGAGGAGCTCTTGGCAGGCGAGATCGGTAGATGGCGCTAGTCACGAGAAGTCTGTTTGACGTTAGTTTTTCCTGTGAGTGGCTCATTTAGTTGTAGGTATTCGTTGAGGAAATGTACAGTAATTAAAAACAAATAACAATACAATACAAATATTCTTTATTACAAATCAGTACAATAAGATAAGTTTACACAAAGGTTCATAATAAGATAAGTCTTGTTAACTTTGTCTTTCACAATGACAGCTAATAATCTATCGAAATTTCCAAGGTCCATTAACTCTCAAACATCCATCTCCTAATTGCCCATTATACGTACTTAGTTAACTTAAGAGCAGCAAGTTACCTGCAAGTTAGTATTAAAACAACGAAGCATGAAACCCTTCGCCGCAAAGTTGGTTAAACGATGTAGATAACTAGTATCGGGTTACAAGAGTTAAAGTTTGCAATTTAACGTCTAAACGTATATGAACATGGAACTGTGGGTGTATGAAGCGGGCCAAGGCATAAGCTGAAGGTACCAAAAATATACTAAAAATATAATACTTAAGAGAGCGTTTATACCTGCTGAGCTGGCAACGTTGCATTTTTGATAATTTTTCTCGATTCTCAGCTCAGCAAGTTTAAGAGGAGAGGCCTTTGCCCGGACACTATTGCAGGCTACAAAAACATAATAATAATAATAATATCCATTTATTGCCAAACTAAAAATACCTATCAATACAGTGAACAATGAACATAAACAAAACAGCAGATAAAAAAAGACATACAAAAGCAAAAACAAAACAAACACGTTACAATACAAATAGGTACTTATGTGACAGAAGGCTCGCAGTCTCAGCGTTTAATGCTGCCGGTCGAGGGAACAGGCAGAGCTGATTTCCAGACACAGTAATACGGGAAGGGTAAGACTCACAATTACAGTACATTGTGTCTTAAGGGCGGTAAATAAGGAATTACGAACGAGAGTCTATTATTAGAAGCCCGAAGTCGAAGACTGTGGGCTCTAATGAGTCCATGTTCGTAATTCTAGAACCGCCCGTGCAACATACAATGTTTTTCATCACATTTGCAAGTAAAATTTTATATTTCTAAAAGAAAAAATATAATTCTTCCAAATATTGGCGATACCTTAGGCTGCGCTCTTAGCATGCGCCGCAACGTGCGTGTGCAGGTGGTCCTGCAGCAGCAGCGCGCGCAGCTATCAGTACGCACATTGACTCATTTACCGACCTTGGGCTTCATGACAAGCCTCGTCTTAGGTGTCAAAGTTAAGCTACAATTGCCTCAGTCTTTATCTATCGCGGCAACCATAGATGGAGCAGGACAGAGCATAGGGGAGCAGTAGAAAGCTGACAAAGGAAAGTTTTGCAATCAACTTCGCTCCCTCTTGTACCTTAGAACACGTCACCTCAGGCCCAAGACTTTAGTTCCCTAATTTACCATCGAGCCCGGCTTTTGTTTGGCTTTCTAATTACTCTACAAAACTCTATTTTTGGTCGGAGACAGAGCCAAATTAGTTTAGCCGACTAATTGTTGGGGATCCTGAGAAATCTAATTTTAATTGGAGGCTCAAGAGCTTTTGTCCAATTTTTAAGGATTAAAATAATTGGTGGCAGTTTGGCTTTAGCCCTTTAGGGGCTATGTTTGAGGTGTCTCTATTGGATCGAATCAAAAATGAGAAGCTGCGTAGAAGAACGAGGATCACCGATATAGCCAAGCGGATTAGCTCGTTGAAGTGGCAGTGGCCTGCCCATATAGCAAGGAGAACAGATGGTCGTTGGGGCCGAAAAGTTTTCGAATGAAGATCGTGGATCGGCAAGCGCAGCGTAGGATGTCCACCAACGAGATGGACGTATATTGTTGTTAAAGCCACAGGTTCACGGTGGATGTAGAGTAGACCGCTTTCAACCATAGACAATTGGAGAATTTTACGTATAATTTTTATACTCGTATCTCTTTCACCACAATGTTTCCTCAATGAAATCTAAGATTATTGAAAGCAATAAAGTTATTTGCACGCACGCACGCACGCACGCACGCACGCACGCACGCACGCAGCACGCACGCACGCACGCACGCACGCACACACACACACACACACACACACACACACTAATGTCGTAAGAGGCGACTGAGGATATAGGTTAAGGTATACCGTAGGCGACAGGCTAGCAACCTGTCACAATTGTACCGTGTGGCTCCGTTTCGTGTGCTCTGTCTCCCTCATTTAGGAATACAGGCGTAATGTTTGTGTGTTTAAAATATTAAAATGCAAAATGTGTATTATTATTTATGTGCCATTTTGAATACATTCATAGGTTTTAGTAAATTTTAAAAACGATTCAGTAACTTTTTAAATTACCTGTTGTGTTAAAAATAACACCCTGTCCGTGAAAATACGTCAGGTTACGTCAGCGGCACCAAACGTACGGGGTCTGCCTATGACCTATGCCCAAACAGCTCCATACACTCGCATCCAACATGTATGTTCAGTTTTCCCCTGTATGACCTAATTTCCGTAACGAGCCGGTCGGCAAGTGCAAAGTAAAGTAGACAGAGAACGCACTATAGCGCCATTAGCTTTTAACGTCAAACTTCTATATGTATACTTTGCTTTATGCATCAAAGCGGTGTCGACATAGCTAGCTCAAAGAATATGAGTGCGAATTGAGATGCATAATTTTTGTAAGTAATAATATAATAAATAAACAAATAAACAATAAATAAATATCATGGGACACACATCACATCACATCATCAGCCAGAAGACAGCCACTGCTGAACAATGGCCTCCCCCTTAGAACGCCACAATGAACGACAACTCGCCACTTGCATCCACCGGTTTCCTGCAGCTCTCACGTTCACCTGGTGGGAGGCCTGCCAACGCTTCGTCTTCCGGTTCGTGGTCGCCACTCGAGGACTTTTCTCCCCCAACGGTTATCTGTTCTTCGAGCGATGTTTTGCAGGTGGTAGGACCTTGTGCAACGTCCGCCCGGATTGCTACCACCATCTTGCTCGTTAATCCTGCCGTGAATCAGCAGTGCTTGTTGTGCACTGTTGTGTTTCGGCGTGGAGAGTAAGACAGCCTGAGAAATTACTGGCACTTGAGGTATCCCATCTTAGGCCTCTAGGTTGGCAACGCATCTGCAATCCCCTGGTGTTGCAGGTGTCTATGGGCGGTGGTGATCTCTTACCATCAGCAGACCCACTTGCTCGTTGCCATCCAATCAAATAAAAAAAAAAAAAAGATGTGGCCCGCCCATTGCCACTTCAACTTGCATATTTTTCCAGCTATGTCGGTGATTTTAGTTTTTCGACGAATTTCCGTATTCCGGATTCTATCGCGCAAAGAATCTCCAAGCATAGCTCTCTCCATAGCTCGTTGCGTGACTCTGAGCCGCTCTAAAAGGCCAACAGTCACGGACCACGTCTCAGCGCCATAAATCATGGGACATTTGACATCAATTGAACCAGTCCCAAACTAAGCAAAGCTTGTGCTATGGATAATCATACTTATATAGATAAATACATGCTTGAATACATATTAAACATCCAAGACTCAGGAACAAACATTCGTATGATTCATACAAATGAATGCCCGGGCAGGGGATCGAATCCGGAACCTGGAGCTTCGTTATCAGGTTCTCTAACTACTTGTCCATCCGGTCGTTATGTTTGTCATAATACCCACCAGGTCCCACCTGAAGACCAGCATCATCATCTCATCATCATCATCATCTTTTTTCTCATCTGTCTGTCGTATCTGTAATTATTGTCTGCAAGTAAAAGTCACGAATAAAATGTATTTTTTTTCTTCCTTTAATTTCCCGCCGAGACCATTAACTTTTCAAAGAAATGGTCTCTATATAGGTTAGGTTAGGTCTATTTTATAACAATCAGGAATAATTTCTAAGATGTTTATAGTATTCCAGATAATTCAGTATAGTTGGAAAACTACGGACATTATAAATCAAAGTGCAATATGAGCAATATCTTAAAACCAGCTGAACCGATTTTAATGAAAAATTGCTTAGCAAGGAAACCAGTTTTAATTTGAAAAAAAAAGCGCATCACATTTTATTTTTAACCCCCGACGCAAAAAGAGGGGTGTTATAACAGACATACACACAGACACACATAGCGCTCCAATTTATAACACCCCTGTTTTTGCGTCGAGGCTTAAAAATAGACCCTTTCATACAGTATCATCAACATAACTCTTATCAATCATCCTACAGTTACAAAAAATATAAAGCCACAACGTCCCGCTCTGATTGAAAAGCAACAGGCTCAGCCATTAGGGATGTGAGATTGTGACGGATAGCCAAACTGTTTGTACGCAATAACGACGGTAATAAAGAGTAAACGACATATGCAATTTTTACATTATCCATACAAGAACCGTATTGGTCTTAAATAATACCCCTCTTTTTGCGTCTGGGGTTAAGTGTGAATGTTGAATATTTTGTACTGCGTCAACGTACGTGTCTTTACAGAGTGATGTTGCTGTGTGCTATCTTACATATGACAATCCATACTAATATTATAAATGTGAAAGTGTGTGTCTTTGTATGTTTTTTTTTATTCGACTGGATGGCAAACGAGCAAGTGGGTCTCCTGATGGTAGGAGATCACCACGGCCCATAAACATCTGCAACACCAGGGGTATTGCAGATAATACACACACTTCAAAAATTCAAAATTAACACAAAAAAATCGATATATTTTAGGTGAAAGAAGTGGTGAATATAAATGGGATTCCAAATGCAAAGGAATAAGGCCTCCAGTCAGTTTGATTTTATAGAGATGCAAAGAACCCTTGACGCACGGGTTTGACTCGCACTTGGACGTTTACTTAGTCACAGATTACGGGGTAATCTGTGGTTAGAGTTGATGCGGGTGGAAGTCATGCAAGTTACATTTAGATTTAAGTCGTCAAAATTCTTCCACGCCGTGTACACTGCAGGTACGTACAGTGTTTCTGTGCGATTGCTTTTTCAATTAAGCCTCGCTAATGGAGGGCGCTCCAGTGGGTGCCCATCGAGATCGAGGCCTACGCCTGCGCAGAGAACGTTTCAAAACACTTCAAAGAATTTAAAAAAAGATTTTTAACAGCACCTCACCATCATACCAGCCGGGCAGCCTAGTATAAGTCACTATGTTGGACACAGCCACTCAGAATGAAAGGTTTGAGCTGTAGTTCCCACACGGGTTCAGTGCGGATCGGAAATTTCACACAACCATTGAATTGATTTGCAGGTTTTTGCAGGCTTCCTCACGAAGTTTTCCTTCACCGTAAAGCTCGTGGTAAATTCAAATGCAATTACGCACACGAATTTCGGAAAATCAGAGATGCGAAACGGGGTTTCACTGAACCCATGGTCCTATGCTTGATAGGCCATTGGTCGAGCCACTAGGCCAACGTGGCTTGTATGTACTAAAATCCCCATTTGATCAAAACAAAATAATTTACAAAAAAATTGAAAATTTTATTTATGATTCTGATTTGTAGGAACAAAGCTAAATATATTGTGATTCATCTGTGAAATAACCAAATCTTTTCACCAAAATAACGGTAAACATGATATAAACATATTGGCAGTAACATTTATTCTTCGAGACAAGCGCAACACCTAAAAGTGCCGATACAGAAGGATTGAAGCCACATATAAAATGAACCGATTCCAACCGATAATAAAAATGAGATTTTTTGTGTGTCCATCATCCCAGCCTATATACGTCCCACTGCTGGGCACAGGCCTCCTCTCAGAACAAGAGGGCTTGGGCCATAGTTTCCACGCGGGCCCAGTGCGGATTGGGAACTTCACACGCACCATTGAATTGCTTCGCAGGTTTATACAGGTTTCCTCACGATGTTTTCCTTCACCGCAAAGATCGTGGTAAATTTCAAATGTAATTCCGCACATGAATTTCGAAAAACTCAGAGGTGCGAGCTGGGGTTTGAACCCACGACCCTCTGTTTGAGAGGCGATAGGTCAAACCACTAGGCCACCACGGCTTTTTGTGTGTATTTGTTTGTTATTTTTAGCCCCCGACGCAAAAAGAGGGGTGTTATAAGTTTGACCGCTATGCAAGTCTGTGTGTGTGTCTGTCTGTGGCACCGTAGCTCTTAAACGGGTGAACCGATTTGAATGCGTTTTTTTTTTTTTCAAATCAGGTTTTCTAGCGATGGTTCTTAGTTGTTTTATTGCACTTAATCATTTTTGAACTTTTTGCATAATTTAAAGGGACAAAATTGAAGGGTTTTGAAACATTTTGTTGCCCAAATTTAACATAAAGACGACGGAACAGAGATGGGCCTCGTTTTGAAACATTCAAAATTTGCCCTGAACACATCGTGAAGAATGCTGCACCATCTGCGAAGGAATTTAATGGTGTGTATAAAGTTCCTAATCCGCATTGGGCCCGCGTGGGAACTACAGTCCAATCACTTTTATTCTGAGAGACCAAGAGGGCTACTACGAAATTGATTATATATTAAGTTAAAAAAAAAACTTTATAATAATATTCTTTATTACCCATAAGAGATCAACAGAAATTTTTTAAAAAAAGGTAGTAGAAATTCCGGGGTTTTAGGTACTAAATAAATTCTTTGCTAATGGAAATTACCAACAGTAATTTGAAATTGCTCTTATTCTCTCTGTCCGTCGCTACAAGAGGGGCTACTACGAAATTCGTAAATCGAAGTTCGTATCGCACCGTCCCTCTCACTCTCGTATTAAATAATATAAGCGTCAGCGGGACCGCAAGATACGAAGTTCGAACTTTGCACTTCGTAGTATAGGGTAGTGTTTTTCAAACTTTTTCAGGACGCGACCCTCTTTCGTTTGGAAAATATTTGACTACCACCTGCCTACCTCCACTTATAGTTATTTGTATTATCCTACGTTGATAATACAAACATTAAAATTAATTCGAAAATACAAACTGAAACGTAGTTGCACAGAAAAACCAGAAAAAGAGACCAGCGCTGGGAATCGAACCCAGGTCCTCAGCATTCCGTGCTGCGTGCTATACCGCTACACCACCACTGGATAGGAGTCATCATCATCATCATCATGTCAGCCGAAAGACGTCCACTGCTGGACATAGGCCTCCCCCAAGGCTCTCCACTCAGACCAGTCTTGTGCTTTCCGCATCCACCGCGATCCCGCGATCTTAACCTTGTTGGAGGCCTACTGACAGCTCGTCTCCCGGTCCGCAGACGCCATTCGAGAACCTTCTGACCCCATCGGCCATCAGTCCTGCGAGCAATGTGCCCCGCCCACTGCCACTTCAGTTTCACAATTCTTCGGGCTATGTCGGTAACCTTAGTTCTACTGCGGATATCATCATTTCTAATTCTATCCCGCAGAGAAACCCCGAGCATAGCCCTCTCCATACCCTTTGAGTGACTTTGAGGTTTTATTTTATGTAAGTTTCTTAAGTCTGGGATAAGTATATATTTTTTAATTTACTTAATGCTTATTATCTATTTTCTCACTTAAGTTTAGCTCGACATGTTTCGGGCTAAGTCGTAGCCTTTCCTCTCGGAGCAACGTGACTCAGCGATTGTCGGTGGGACGTTGTCACAGACGTATGGCATCAAATTTAACTTAGCACCCCTCTTTTTGCGTCAGGAGTTAAAAAAACAAGTTCATGTATACGAGACTGATAGCCCAATGCTCCACCGGACCCTCCTTAAAGACTACTTCATTCATTATTCAATATAGACGATTTATGAACCTTCGAGCAGAATTTTCTAATCGCCGTTTATATTCAAGACTGATCGTTTCGGGGCAGATAATGAATTAATTTTAAAGCTAATCAACTAAAATCGGACAATCCAACATCAAGAACGATCTGGCGAGTTTTTTGAAGCGCGAAAAGAGGTTTCTCTGCCATTAGTAATGGTTCAATGACTTCGTTCTAATGAAAGTAAAATTAGCCAACCGCACTGAGAAATCGTACAGAAAAATTTGGAAGTTTTTGATGACTGGGTTTGTTTTTAGTAGTGCCTGCGACTGTAAGCTAGAGGATCCGGTTCAAATCGCAGTAGCAGCTTTTTAATTAAATTGTTATTAAAAAAAATGTACCGTGGATATCAAATTCTAGACCGCGTTGTTTTTTCCGTTAGCTTCGTCGATTTCTTCGTCCTTTTACCTTTCCATTTTATTTTTTTATTAGGAAACAAAACGGTTACATTTTAATACAGCAACGTACATGATTATTCTTAAGAACCAAAATTAGTTCCGTTAATTATAAAATAAACTATAATTAATGCCAGCTCAAAACAAACAAATATAACCTTTTATGTTCAATTAGTACATGTATTACCTTCAACCAGCAAGACACGGTAAAAATATTAAGTATATAGAAGCCGTGGTGCCTAGTGGTTCGACCTATCGCCTCTCAAGCAGAGGGTCGTGGGTTCGACCCCGGCTCGCACCTCTGAGTTTTTCGAAATTCATGTGCGGAATTACATTTGAAATTTACCACGAGCTTTGCGGTGAAGGAAAACATCGTGAGGAAAACCTGCACAAACCTGCGAAGCGATTCAATGGGCGTGCGAAGTTCCCAATCCGCACTGGGCCCGCGTGGGAACTATGGCCCACAGCCCTCTTGTTCTGAGAGGAGGCCTGTGCCCAGCAGTGGGACGTATATAGGCTGGGATGATGAATGCCAGCTCAAAACAAAACAATTTAACCTTTTATGTTCAATTAGGTACATGTATTACCTTCAACCAGCAAGACACGGTAAAAATATTAAGTATCTAAGAAAAACAAGCTATATAAATGTAGAGAAAAAGAAAACAATCTGTAACTTAAACTTTAAACTATGCATGAGGAATCAAAGAGCAAATTCCATTATGTGAAACATATCGAGCTAAACTTGATTTCAGACGTGAGTTATCCAGCATTCCAATGTCATTTAATATAAATGGCTCTCACGGTCGTTTCACGTTCAAAATGTATATTTATTAAATCCTCCTGAATTCCCTCCAACTCCACACTGTAAGAATACACACAAATCACACAAACCTATCTATCACCACCACAACAGTACACTGACACGTTTCGAACTCAACCACAGCTCATCATCAGAGCAATACAACCGATCACCATGCTACCAGATGTTCTACTCAAATTTCTCCATTCTTGTGTTCACGGCATTGAATTCGTTAATGGTTTCGAATGAATAAGGCCACGCGTCTCAATATAACAATCGTTTACCAAAAAAAGCAACAGTAAAAGAGCAAACATGAATGAACATAATTTGAAGGAAGTATCGACAAGCGCCGGGCCCGTGACGGTAAGCCCTGAGGAATAATTAACTTGGTATACAAGTATTTGTGACATACAAATGTCTAGGGACGGAATGGTTCGCCGAAACCAAAACATTTTCGGCGAAGTTCAAATGAAAAATAATGAACAACATTTATTCTTGACATGTGTATGTCTTTATAACGGTCCGAGGGTTGCCGACGGTGCTGGCTGAAAATCAGCGCTGAGTGTTTTTAACGCTTCAGCATTATGCTGAGCCAGTGTCCGATTCACAACCGCAATAACACATACCTTTGTGTTGTTTATTTGTACCTAATTATATTGTTGTCTTGTGTTGTGAATAAATGTATTTTCTTTCTTTCGTAAAATATGTTTCCAGTTGGAAACAGACACAAGTTGTCACGAAATGGTCTCAACTCAGCATATACTCGGACTGTACTGTCCTATAAAAAAGTTTCAAGGAAAGATAGAGAAAAAACAAACATCAATTCGGTTTAAAATGTATTAGGCTCATAATTAGAAAATGTCACCGTAGGTAGAGTGACTTCTATTAATCTAAATATTTAGGAACATCTGCCATGTTTGATTTCATAATTAAATATTTATATTGAGACTGAGTAACTGCATATAAATCAGTTTTTTATTAATATCTACGGTACCTATGCATAAAAATAAGGATAAAGCTAAAATGAGATGACGAAGTTGTTGGAATGTTTAGCGAGATGTGGTGCGCGTATTTTGTTTAATTTTATTTATGACGTTATTCTTTATGGTAGAGCGTCCAGTAGTGGAACACTAAATAGACTAATAAAGAAGAACCTCAAGAGACTGCATAATAATTTGCTTAAATACGAATTTTCCCGCACTGAAGTTGTTTTTCCAGTATTCAAATCTAAAATTTACATGCGAAATCAATTTATGCGTTGGTAGAGTTCATAAATTTGGATATTTGATACTGATAGTTAATTTATAGTAGATGCATACGCTCCGTTGTATTACAGATAGCTATTACTTAATCAAAAATTTGTACCTATGACTAGTTATCGTGTAACAGCGGATGTTTGCCAGTCAGTCGTTTTGTACGAACTGGTTAACATGATCCAACCAATAAAAACAATGGGCAAGTAGGCAAGTAGGCATGTAGGAAGCCGGTTCACCCTCAAGAGACCGAATATCATAAAAGCTAATTTCACTAGGCATACCAACATTAGATATAATTTTCATTAGCCCTAATATCATGACAGATAAACTTGTATGTCCGAATTGATTACTAGACCTAAAGTTTTACATCCTAATAGTTACTTGTACTTAACATTAAATGCTCTAATATGACTAAAACTAATAATGATTATTCCTAATAATTAATAGACCTAAAGTTATGAACCCTAATGTTTACTTGTACTAAATATGTAATGCTCTAATATTACTTAAACTAATAATGATTATTCCTAAAGATGAATAGGTCTAAAGTTATGAACCCTAATGTTTACTTGTACTAAAGATAAAATATAATTCGGGCGAGCGAGTGAAGCGAGCGAGCAAGACGGTTTGGAGCAGAAGCGACTCAGATAGGTTAGGTTCAGAAGGCTAAGGCGGGAGCAAAGCGGAGCGTAGTAATTAGGGCTAATGAATAGTTAGGAAAATCAAAACTTCGGCTTATTGATTTTAGGGCTAGTGAAATTAGTTACCACGTAAATTCGGAATGCTAAAATTAGAGCTAATGAATATTTATAAAAATAAAAAAAATCGGCTTTTTGATTTTAGGGCTAGTGAAATTAAATATAACGTAAATTTGGAATGTTAAAATTAGGACTAATGAATAGTTAGTAAAATTAAAAATTCGGCATTTTCATTTTAGGGCTAATGAAATTAGTGGTAGTGAAAATAGGATTAAAAGTTTTCGGGCTTCCATAGGAGAACCTAGGAAGCCGTGGTGGCCTAGTGGTTTGACCTATCGCCTCTCAAGCAGAGGGTCGTGGGTTCGAAGCCCGGCTCGCACCTCTGAGGTTTTCGAAATTCATGTGCGGAATTACATTTGAAATTTACCACGAGCTTTGCGGTGAAGGAAAACATCGTGAGGAAACCTGCACAACCTGCGAAGCGATTCAATGGTGCGTGCGAAGTTCCCAATCCGCACTGGGCCCGCGTGGGAACTATGGCCCAAGCCCTCTTGTTCTGAGAGGAGACCTGTGCCCAGCAGTGGGACATATATAGGCTGGGATGATGAAGTAGGCATATATTAGGCTAGCCTGCTCCATCCTAGTACACATCTTCTCTAACCATCAAACGTGACTGTGGTCAAAAGCAAGCCTATTTCTGCACGAAAAAAACCTCACAATCATACATACATAAATGGCGAGAAAATCTTCGCCGAAACTGAAAGCCGAAGGACGAAACCGTCTGCCACATGCTACGCTAGCACAATGGCAGTCAAGTGCAAGCCCTCAGCACACAACAGCACTTCACCGTTCGTGTCTACGTATAAAGCTGGGTTTTTATAGCACGAGTAGCTATAGATTGCGGGGCTACAAAAGGAAAGATGCAATGAACCGTTCGAGCACCGCAATGTAATCACTACTTGGGTTATAACTCGTGCCTAGCTTCTTAATATTGCCGTTTTAGCCAGTGCTGATATATAATAATGTAGTACCTTGTTGTATTAGGCCATTCATGACAGAATTAAGGTCCTACCCACTACAATTTATCATACCATGACCGTAACAGGAATGTCTTATTCAAAAATAAGACACACAGAACTTATCGCACGCTAAATACACGAGTAATTAGACTTTTAGAATATAATTAGAATAAGCCTTTATTAACACACTTAGAGCAGAACAAAACAAAACATGACATGAAATATTGACGTTGTGTTACAAATAATAGGCCGGGAAGTAGCCCTCCCGACGATCAACCCCGGATTGTCCCGCAAGCTTCGCGGACTTAGGAGGGATCAACTCCGACTGCTGGTCGGAGCTCTAACTGGACATGCCTTGCTAAACAAGCACTTACATAATCTAGGTGTTACAGACAGCCCCTTGTGCAGAGCATGCATGGAGGCAGAAGAGACAGCCACACATGCTTCTGGAATGCTGTGGTGTGGCGAACTACCGTTGCCGTTGCCGGCCTCGCGGGGTTGCTATATCTGCTTGGCCGGCAACTCCCTACTTCCCGGCCTCTCATTTTATTTTTATGTGCAATAAAGAGTTTACATACTCGTATATACATACATACATGTACTACTAATAAGTATGAGTGAACATCACAAAAGTTTAAAAAGGATTGTCTTAGGGAAAAATATATCCTTTGTATTGAAAGGTTATGAGACCATGACCACTAACGTTTCTTAACCAACCGTCGCCGTCACGTGCCATGCACGGAGCGCCAAACACGGTGCCGATACGCTTCTTATGCGTATGACGCGCCGTCGACATGTTGTAGTCCGTGTCGCGTGACATTCCATGCCTAATACGTTCCTATTACTGCCATGGTATGTTACAGTGTAATGGGTCGATTTTTTTTTATAAAACGAGGGGGGAAAACGAGCAGACGGGTCACCTGATGGAGAGCGATCACCGTCGCCCATGGACACCCGCAACACGAGGGGAATCACAGGTGCGTTGCCGACCCTTTAAGGAATTGGTAAGATCCCTAAGTTGTAACGCTCCGGGAATGTTGCCGCTGTAAGCTGATTCCAGATCTTCGTCGTGCGAGGAAAGAAGTTTCGCTTAAAACGCACGGTACTAGACTGCCAATCATCAAGATGGTAGATACCTTAAATGTAGTTTTTTGAAGAGGTTTGTGTAGTTTTAATTAATTTTTTCAAAACTATTGTAATAGAATGCAATATAATTTAATTTAATGCAATGTTTAATGTTATGTTATTATTAAATTAGTTCATAAATAAATAATTTTCAAATTAAGTATAATATCTCGGGCCAAAACCCGCAAAATTTCTTACAACCGCCATTTTGCCCGGTAATTCCAAATCCATTTGGCTCTGACATCATTAATTCTTTATCCAGCACCCAATTATAGCCAAAAGCATATGCAAAGCATGTGCGTTTCCCTATTCTGCTTCTCTAAATAAATCCAATAATCATTATATCGTTTAAACAAATTATTGTTTAAGATGACGAGCCGTCATAGTGACGTTTTATTTTTTGACACTAATAAATGTTATTAGTGACTACCGACTGACCCCGACAAGCTTGCTAAATCCTTAGCATGTTATATTAATTCCGTATTCGGAAATCACCCCCCTCCCCCGGCCCTTAGGACGACACCTTCAAGCGCGAATGTGTCTTTAAACTACCTACACCAACAATAGAGAAGCAAAGTAGTCTATCATTTCTACATCAAAATATAAATCGCTTCACTGGCAAAATACTAGATTTAGAATTACTCTCTGAAAAGTTAAACTTAGATATTATCTGCTTAACAGAAACCTGGCTAAAAAAAGATTCAATGCAATTTAATGTAAATAGTTATACAATAGCCAGCGCCTTTTGCAGAGAATCTGCAGCAGGTGGCAGGTCTCTCATATTAGTGAAAAATGGTTTTAAAGTTCAAAGAACGCAAAGACCTGTCCAGCCTTTCTGTTCAACGTGTATGCGAGATCGTTTCTGCGGAAACGGAACAGTATTTAATTTTATATACATATAGACCACCAAACTCGAGTATTCCTTTGTTTATAAATACTATGGAAGATGTTCTAAGGAAATCAGTAAAACGTAATAAAGCGCTGTGGTCTGCGGGGACTTTAATATCGATATTTTTATCACAATCCGTTGAAAAAGACCAGTTTATTTTTGTTCTAAAATCTTTTAATTTAAATTTCTTTATTTATGAACCCACCAGAGTCACAACCACTTCGGCCACATGTATTGACAACATTTGGTTAACTTGTAAGTATTTAGAAAAAGCTGTTATCAGTGGAGTACGATCGGATCACAAAGCTCAAACAGTGAAGTTACCTCGGGCTAGGGGCGGTGTTAATCAAACCATAGAAATTAGGCCGTTGAAACAAACAAAGACTTGACCGTCTCAAAAACAAACATCGCGCAAAAAGTAAACAATTTAAAAGTAAATACTAAAAATCCAAACGAAAATTTCAAGATATTGTTAAATACTGTATGTGAGGAATACGATAAAACGTTGTAGTAAAAAACGTATTAAAATAGGAAACAAAACTATCATTCAATGAATGGGCTACACCCGGAATACGTAGGAGTAGGGACGTCTTATATGATCTTTATGATAAGAATCGTGTACCACTGATGAACGTTCCACCAGTATGTCAGGGATTCAATTATTCAAAATTATATGTAATAAAGCAAAAGCAGCCCATGTAACTAATAAAATTAAGCTGATGATAAAATTAAAACAGTTTGGAAAATTATAAATACTGAAACCGGTCGACGTAAGAACGCGGAGTCCTCTATATCATTAAAGATTAACAACGTATTAGAAACGGACGCGGTTAAATAGCTAACGAGTTTTAATACCTACTTCTCTTAAAATCCCCATCGAAACGACAAAATGTCTCGCGTCTTCCTCAAGTTAGCTGAATCGCTCTTAAAACAAAATGTATCTATTCCAAACTTAAGTAATTTTAAATTCACGCATGTCTCTCCCTGTGACATCATTAAGACTTTTAGATTTGAAAGTAGTAAAAAAACGGAAGACTTGTGGGGCGTCTCAGTTAAGTCTACATTCCATTTTAGATGTCGTTGCTCAACTTAGCATGTATAGATGAAGCGTATTTCCAGATTTGATGAAATATAGTAAAGTAGTTCCTATTTTAAATCAGGTGATAAAGATAATCCCTCTGATTATCGTCCTGTGTCCATCCTATCAGCGTTTAGCAAATATTTCGAAAAAAATAATGCTGACGCAAATGATCTCGCATTTTAATACCCATAAATCATGCATCCACAGCAGTTCGGATTCACAAAAGGCAGGTCTACTACAGACGCGGGTCATTAGTTTAAATTCATATTGCAAGCTTGGGAGAATCACATGACGCTATAGGTATTCTGCGACCTTTCTATGTTTGATTGTGTGGATCATGATACTAATATTTAAATTTTTTGCATTCGTGGCCTCGCTTAGAACTCATTAAATCTTACCTCACACAAGAAAGCAAAAAGGTTAGCGATTAACGGAACGGTATCGGAGGGATCTGTGGTCGAAAATGGGTGGCTCAAGGATCCATTCTTGCCCCATCCCTGTATCTTATTTATGTAAATGACCTTACTTATATGGTAAGCCAAAAAGTCGGGTATAGTTTGTTTGCTGACGACACGTCTTTACTGTTCAAGTTAGTAGAAAAGATACCGACTTCATTGAGCCCAATGAAACCCTGTCCGTGATATCCGCATGGTTTGCTGCCAATAATTTGTTACTAAAATCCTAAGAAAACTAAATGTATTAAATTCTCGTTGATAAAATTCATCTAGCTCGAATTCAGTTTCTAATATAAGTTAAATGGTCAAACTATTGAATTTGTAAAATCAACAGTATTTTTAGGAATAACGCTCGATTCTAAACTACAGGGACCTCTACGTCACAGCAATCGCGGGTAGATTGAGCTCTGCTGCTTTTGCTCTTAAATACGGCAGCTTAAACCGATGTGGCGACGGCACGGTTGGTGTGTATTTGCTTACTTTAATAGCATTATTTCGTACGGCCTTATATTTATGGGATCTGCTGCAGACATTGAGTCAATTTTTATCTTACAAAAGAGAGCAATTAGAGCAATTTATAATTGAAGACGCGGAATCTTTAAGATCTTTTTTAAGGAAACAGATATCTAACCCTGCCGTCGCTTGAAATAATCATGTATGTTAGGAAGAACATATGTGATTTCCCACTAATCGTAAGCCAAGGCTACTAGAAGCACAGGGAAGCTTAAAGTTCCATCTTACAGACTGGCTAAACCAAAAAGTCTTTTCTGGAAAATTGCATACGTTTTTATAATAAAATTCCAAAAAATATTACTAAATGAAACGGATATTCAGATCTTATTGTTAAGAAGACATTAATATCAAAGGCTATTATAAAGTATATAATCGGATATTTGGAAATAATTCCGATCCGCATTAGCGATCCCTTCAAATAGCGAACCTACTGTGTAAAAATAAAGTTGTGTTAAATACTTGTATGTATACATATCATTTAATAATATTGTAAATCTGTTTAAAAAAAAATTTATATACCTCGTTGAGTTTCTTGCCGGATTCTTCTCAGCAGAGGTTTTCCGAACCGGTGGAGATTTTTTTTTGTGACATTCATAAGTTGCTTGTGATAGCCTAAATTGAATAAAGATATTTTTGACTTTGACTTTGACTTGACAAATAGCTGGTTGATTTAAAAACCGGGTTGATAGGCAAATATACTGGTCGGCACG